>NW_019724601.1:1795161-1810651 GCF_002891405.2 Cryptotermes secundus | reverse complement strand
GGGCGTGGCATGTCTTCTGTTGACATGTTGCCAGATTTGAAACGGGAAAACCACTCGTAGACCTGTGATTTCCCCAAAGCATCATCATTAAAGGCTTGCCGAAGCATCCCAACAGTCTCGGCTGCAGTTTTCCCTAACAGAAAGCAAAATTTCACGCACACTCTTTGTTACTTCTGGTCGGCCATCTCACTAATCGCCAAAGGGTTGAAACAGGAACGCACACAACAGAGCACCACAGACAAACCACTTAAGTCAGACTTGACGCCAGCTCACTAACAGTCGCGGGAGACCCCCAGCTAACACCACCTAGCAGCACAACTCGCAACTACAAAGCATGCGCACGCAACAGGTAGGTTCCGGTTATTTTTGGGTCCCCCTTTATATATATATATACAGTTCATAAAGTTTCTATCTGATATGTTATTGCGCAAACCACGAATTAATTTGACGGTAAGTCCGCCCTTGTAAAGTTTTCTTTCAAATTCTTCATTAATTTCTCCCTTGATTCCTGCAAATAAATAAATGATGATAATAATGATAATAACAAATGTTACTATTATTTCAAGGTTGGAGTGTTCGGGGACAGCCTCTGTGGTCTTGTGATCAGAGTTCCTGGCTACATATCCAGAGGTTTGGGTTCGATCCCCGGCACTACCAGATTTTCTGAGAAATAGTGGGTGTAGACCGGGGTCCACTCAGCCTCGTGAGGATAACTGAGGACAAGGAAAGAGCTGCTCCGGTCTAGAAAACCGAGATTAACGGCAGTGGGGATTCGTTGCGTCGACCACACGACACCCTCTATCCGCTAAAGTTGGCACTAATATTGCCGACAAGCGGCGGTCGCTCGGTCGGTACATTTCGCTTGCGGTCTCAAGCCTCGGAGTTTGTTTTGTTTGTTCCATATCTCCGTTTCTCAAATTTATTATCATATTTTACAGGAATCACGGTCATGGAAGCTCTTGGTCCTTGGTTCATTGTCGTTCTATCCATCTTACAAGTCGCTACAGTGACCGCATGTCCCGGTGAATGTACATGCAGCTTCAAGGAGACCACTTGCAAGAACACGACCTGGACATCCATACCAAGTGGCATCAGTAGAGATACTACGGTTATCAGCATTTCCTACAACAGCATACCTGCACTTCTTGGCAGAGAGATTGCGAATCTGGAGAAACTCACAGACATATTCATGAATGATAATAACATTGAAACAATAGAACCAGAATTCTTCCAGACGCTCAAAAAACTGAGACGCGTACATTTAAACAACAACCGGATCTTAAGTCTTCATTACCAGACATTTCTAGGCGCTAAATCTTTGAGGTACTTGTTCTTAGAAAACAACAAAATCAGTTATATAGATGTGCGTTTGTTTCAATATATTAAAAAACTGAAAGTATTAGATATCAGTAGAAACCGCCTGACGAAACTAGAGCCAAATATTTTTCAATATAATCATCTATTATCATGGGTTAATTTCAGGCATAATCAGTATATAGACACTATTGGCTGGAAAACAATTTTTAAATATTCGTTAAACTTTTCAGATATTCAATTCTGTGACGATAAATTTTCTTTTTATGAGACCTACACAAGACTACCTAAACACAAAAGCAATAATGAAGTCTATTTAGGTTTAAATTCTCAGTTAATCAGAGAAGATGATAAACTTGAGAAAGGCGGGAAATTAGTAATTAAGTACTCTTTTATTAAGTCTGAGAACCTAAATTTTGAAGAATATGATGCTTTCATAAGAACAATAGGATATGATGAATACATTACTATAATAACCAGAGAAAATTATTACGTTAAAGTTTTGACAGATTATCCAATTTTTTGCTATTGCGAGAGTTACTCTGTTTGGTTTTGGTGTCATCAATTGAAAGCGAAATGTTCGAACAATACATCAATATTGATTACGTTTACCGTCTCAAAGTGCAGCTCTGATAAACTAAAGAATTCAAGTCTGCCCATGTCGGCATTGCCAAACGCAACAGTAACAAAAGTAGATTCCGAATCAGAAACAAATGAAGACTTTAGTCACGCTGACAAAACTAACAACAATAGTAGCAGCAGAAAAGCATTCTTTATATACGCATCGATTTCCTGTGCAATTACATTAGTTATGATCATAACAGCCAGATATATTTATAAAAAAACAAAATCGGACAGACTACAAGACACTTCAAGCGCAAATCGTGTTATTGAACTAGGAAATGTTAACAATGTTTCGGCCAATAACAAAGCCCAGTCAGCATTGTTACAAGAACCCTGTAATTATTGTCAGGTAAGAAGGGCTTAAGTTTTTTTTTTTTCAGTTTTGATTTTAACCAACAGCATATATTCCTGCTGAGTTTTGTCTTTTTCGAAAGTATTTGAAGCCTTAAACTCAGCCAATATACAACTAAAACTACAAGCCAGAAATAACGACACCTAGTTGGTATAAATATTATCACGTGTGAAAGCCAGAAGGAAAGAGACCACAAGGAAGGCCAAGGCGTAGGTGGGTGGACTATATTAGAATGGATCTTAGAGAGATAGGATGGGATGGAATGGATTGGATAGATCTGGCTCAGGACAGGGACCAGTGGAGGGCTCTTGTGAACACGGTGATGAACCTTCGAGTTCCATAAAATGCTGGGAAATTCTTGAGTAGCTGCAGAATTGGCTTCTCCTCAAGAACGGCAAGCTCCATGAGTGAGTGAGTGAGTGAGTGAGTAAGTAAGTAAGTAAGTAAGTAAGTAAGTGTGCGTGACTTATAGACGGGTTCTGGATTGGTGACAGGATTTATTGGACTCTTATACAACTTGTTACTACGCACAATTCACAAACCACTATTTGACACAAAAATGCCCAATTTTTCTGTGACGTTCTATAAATTACTTGGGGAATTTGTACTTTTTATAAACTTTCTTCATTTGTTATATAAAATGTTGATTACAGAAAACCTAATGTTTATTACAAAGAATGTACACTACAGTACAACCCCGATTTAACGGACCATTGGGGTGGAGGTTGTGTGCGATATTGCCGAATGTCCGTACTGCACAAAACCAAAAGTCTGTTAAATAAAAAGTGACATAATTTGAAGCACAATGCAAATCGAATTTATGTGACCGCTCATCTCCAATTAGTGCCGAGATAAAAAATAGATGTAACTATACGGCCACTCCCCCCATACGTCTTCATGGCTTAGTACTTAATTAGTTAAGTACAAGTTCTTTACGTCTTTATGACTAATTATAATAAATTAAAATGTCCCTCTGTACAGTATATAGAGAAGGCGTTTCGTCAGATTTCGGAAACACTGGGCAAATGGAGAAGACCAGGCACTGTTTTCAGGTAAAGATAATTCTGCCAGAAAATAAATCTGACAAACAAGTTCCTCTGTCGTTAGTTGAAGTCATTTTCATGAAAATTTCTTTCTTAAAAGAGTTTCCTGAAACATGTGTTTTGTTTGTTTGTGAGCAAATTTCTCAATGTTACCAAGCATAATATTATATGTTATATTCAAAATATGGATCCATATTAAAAATAATTTCAGCATCTAAGCACAAATAAGGGTCGAAACATTTCATGTTTAAGTTTTAATTAATGAAAATAATATAAATGTGTATATTTTTATAAGAAATTGTTGTGTCGACGGATGTAAAAGTTACTCAGCGTATATGACACACAACCAATTGACCTAATCCTTCCAGTCGCACTATGGCCCTGGGGTTCACTCAACCTCTAACAGAAATGAGTACCAGGAATTAATTAAATAAGTTTCGTGGGGAGTAAAGCGCGGCCGGTGTGTAAGGCTGACAACCTTACCGCCATCTTTGAGCCGATTGTCTAGACAATGTTGGACCCTCAACTTCTCACAACCCTATGGGCCTTCACGGCCTGTTACAGGGACAGCTTTACTTACTTTTACTTATATGACACACAAGAGAAAGCAACATATAAAGATTTTAATCGTTTCTTGCATCCTGTTGTGTGTTTAATTAATCGTAGAGTGAATTTACCGACTACACAACACGTTTTTTATTATTATCACTACATGTTTCGACCTCAAGAGGTCATCCTCAGGTGTATGAACACGGCTGTATAATTACACGCGGTCACATTCACTTTTCACTCATTCGACCCTGTATCTTATCCAGACTTACGCTCACTAATATATCGAATAGAATATTAGAATAATTTAACCTGTGTTTTATAAAAAGAACTCGATATATTAGTGAGCGTAAGTCTGGATAAGATACAGGGTCGAATGAGTGAAAAGTGAATGTGACCGCGTGTAATTATACAGCCGTGTTCATACACCTGAGGATGACCTCTTGAGGTCGAAACATGTAGTGATAATAATAAAAAACGTGTTGTGTAGTCGGTAAATTCACTCTACTATTAACATATAAAGATTACACGTGAAACCTTTTAAATGGTACAGACTGTACCTTGTAGGAAGGTCAATAACGGAGTACTCCGCTGATTGTCTAAATCCAGAGATAACACAGGATAGACGGCGCAAGCTTCTGTCTGGGCACTGTCACAGAACTACTAGCATTAGGTAAACTGTGCATACATAAGGAAGTCACGCCAACTAAAATACAGTAGAATTCTAAGGTCCAGACTGTGTAGGATACAGAAGTCCTAGTGAGTTCCAACATATCCCGCTAAGTACCGACATGAATGTTACGTCATCATAGTCCCAGGGCTTGTCCCGATTAAGTATCATGTTGTGTTTGAGGGTACGAACGTGGGTAAAAGGTTCTTCGCCCAGAATGACTGGGATTTTGAGCTTTGACCATTGTCCGGTATTCTAGAAACTAGAAAACACGACGTTTCGGAGACTGTGCCCGGTGATTGAGATTAGCTCTTTCTATGGGACCCAACAGAATAGATGTCTTCCCCCCTCACCTGAGAACTGAAATGGACCCAGTTTCACAAAACGTTGTGCTTCATAGCTTGTAGAATACCGGACGATGGACAAAGTACAAAAACCCAGTAATTCTGAGTATTATGCATCATCATCAGAACCCTTTAGAACCCCCAAGGTTCTTCACTGTTTCCGCTTCGCTCTGAAATTCTGGCCGGTAATACGATGTCATGTTGACGAGTTTTCTTGATAATAGTACCATCATCATCATCATCATCATCATCATCATCCTCATCATCATCGGCAACCAGACGGACATATTTATAATTTATTGTGGCTGATTTTAATAAATTACTATAAATCGATATACCAACGGCCATACCATGTTGAAAACACCGGTTCTCGTCCGATCACCGTATTTAAGCGCAATTGGGCGTGTTTAGTACTTGGATGGGTGACCGCTTGGGAACACCAAGTGCTGTTGGTATTTTTTAAAGGCCGCGCCATAGATCAAGCGGTTAGTCTTTGGTTTCCCACCGCGGCGGCCCGGGTTCGATCCCAGTTCTGGTCAAGTGGGATTTATGGTGGACAAAGTGGCGCTGGGGTGGGTTTTCTCCAATTACTTCAGTTTCCCCTGCCAATCTTCATTCCTCCAAATTCTCCATCATCATAATCACCTGGGGCAGGTACAATAGGCCAATCAGTGGCCGACGTGCCGAGTGAACCCAACTGGACTCCACCCCCCACTATGCGAATTAAAGAAAAAATAAATAAATCGATATGGTTTCGTGGAGCAAAGATGGCGAAATTAATCACGTGACTATGAGACGTATTCCTGATACGTATGCCTATCGACGGCACATAGATTAGTAGCAAAGTGACCTAGAGAGCGGAGTGTTGTGATGGGAGAGGTCTCAGCGGTGTTCTACTGTATGACAAAAGAAAGTAGAAAACTGCAACAGAAGTTGTAAAGTTCAAAAGCGGTTAAGTGAAGGTGCAGTGGATTGGCAATTTCAAAGTTTCCGTAATTAGCAGCGCTGCTGGTGTGTAAAACAGAAACTAACAGTGCAGTAAGGCTGTTCTGTTCAACGAGTTTCGGAGTTAACAACACCACAGTACACAGTGATCACTTCCGTGGGACAAGTACACGAATTGTAAGTAACTTAAGTGAATCTTCAGATACGTGAGGCTCTTATACAGACTAATGTAATGTCCAGGATTTAAAACACAGCTGATTCAACTCGTACGTGGCTCAGAGTCATGACATTAACATTGCATGTTATCGCACATCCATTCATATACATGATGATACTTCTGTATGATGATACTTCTCACTGTCATTACGAAATATCCCGTTACTTTCTTAACGAACTGTTGAATGCATTGCATGAGTGTAAGTTACGTAGTAGGTGCAAATTTTGTTGCAGTGTATCGTGATTATTGTGTGAGCACTGATAATATTCTGATGCTGATATGTGAAGTGTTGCATATCATAAGGCAGATGGTGTACGTTTCACTACTCATGCACGATGTTCTTGGGAGATGGCCTTAAACATCGGCCTCGACGTATCGTTCGATAACGTGTAGGACTGGAAAGGAATACAGGAAACAGCGGGGGAAGTTAATAGTACAGAAGCTTATGTAACAAATGATGTGATTTCCCGCTGAATTCTCGACAGATTTTTTTTTAAATTTAATTTAATAATATTTGTATAAATCGTACACGTTATTTTTTTGTGTGAAAGGCAAATACATAATATGACTTAAGTGACTTTTATCGCTTTGCATTTTCATGATTATACCGCCATTAATAAAGTATTCTGAAATTATGTAATTGCATCATGTAAGTGACTGAAATTGTGGTTTGGTGGTTGACTGAAGATTTGCATTGTTTTCCTCGGTCCTTTCTATCAAATCCTGAGATGTTAATTCATTCATCAGTAATCTGTCAGACGACAGGTCCCCAGTCTCTTCCAAAACAGTTCCTCCACTTGATGCGATCTAGAGCTTTCTCCTTCAAATAAAAATGTCCTCATCAACCTCAAAAAAATAATACGGGTTCCTTCCACATATTTTCCTCTTCATCATTCAGAATGCTTCCCTAGATGCTATATAAAACAAGCTATGCACTTACGTAAGTGCAGCGCAATACAATTCCGATTTATGGCACTTACAACTCACTGCTACTACTACTACTACTACTGCTACTAGTACTACCACTACTTACTACTACCACCACCGCTACTACTGCTTCCACTACTACAACTGCTGCTACTACTACTACTACTGCTGCTGCTAGTACTACCACTACTGCTGCTACTACTACCACCATCGCTGCAAACCTCTTACTAATAAGTGCCAATTTGTAACATATTTATAAATTTAAGCAATAAAAAAGCAGTAACACTTCGATTCATATTTGGGAGGTGCAGGGTTTTGAATCTTGGCTAAAATATCGGCTATCCTGATTAATTCTTTTCGTGGTTTTCCACAGTCCTTTCAGAAAAATGCCAAAGATTTTCGCGATTAGTCCAAGACTACTTATTTCCTGATTCCTTCCAAACCGTCATTCATCTCCGATCCATCGAGTCGATATTGTGTGTAGCTCCTGCAGGCGTCGTTAAACAACCCACAGAAAATCCTAAAATAGAACTGATATAACCTCCGCACATGGAAAACTTCTTCATGAATGTAATTTTATTTACAGGCGCAGAATGGTCGAGGAGAGAATGAGATGGGTACTCATGTTCGCCGTGGTGTTCCTGGTCTCAGCATCGGAGCCTTGTGCTGAAATGTGTTCGTGTTCACCCGGAACTGTCAACTGTAGCAATACAAGCCTCGTCAGGATAGCGTTCAAATTAGAGGAAGACACAGAGGTGCTTGATCTGTCTTATAACCTCATTGAAATCATCGATAATGAATTCTTCAGTGAGACAGATGTAACCCAAGTGAGGTCCGCCTATCTCAATGACAATAGCATAGCATCTGTTGAACCGGAAGCTTTCAGGTTGTTCGGAGATTTAAAACATCTGTACCTACAAAATAACAAGATTAACAGCCTCCATCCAAGTACTTTCCAATCTAATACAAATCTAACCACGTTAGATCTAAGCGGAAATATACTGACGACAATACATCATAAAATATTTGAAGAAAACCATTTACTCTCGTGGGTCAACATCGCAGGCAGCTCACTGAATGTTTCAACTATAAGCCCAACGATTTTTAGTTTCTCCCTTAACACTCTAGATATAGAAATGTGTAAAACTCCGAAATATTCTATAAATTCCTTTCAAAATATACAAATTTTCAAAAATTTTAATTTGACCGAAAGTGAAATATTCAGTGTTGAAACATTTATATCATATCAAAACACAGAACTTCAAGAACTATCCTCGGAGAATTATGTCTTTTCTAAGTTAAGTAAGTTGGGTTTCGATGGGTTCAGTATATTCAGATATGACGAGATACATGAGGCAATATTCTCTGCATCAAACTCTTCTCTGATATGCTTCTGCGCTCGGCTATCAGCTTGGTTCTGGTGTTATGAGGACACATTTCAGTGTACAATTCACATATCTGACATATATTCACTTTTAAACTGCAAAGAAACGTCCAGGGGAACATCGGATATACCGTCCCATATATTGGAATCTTCGCCAGTAGCTTCATCAATGTCAGTAACTGAGAGTCAAACAAATTGTACGGACAATGACAGTATTTCTGTCGTAACATCTTTTGTAGCGGATGAAGGCATGGATTTATGGCATATCATATTGTGCGTAGTTGTAGGTATAGGAGTAATATTGGTGGTTATCATAGGGGCTTTCATCTACATAAGGAGACGCAGAGAAAACACTCGCAACACAGAAAGAAGGGTCCAGTATATAAGTGTGCCTTTGAGCATCTCTGAGCCGTTACATTACGAAAGTGGTGATGTTACAAATTTTACCCAGCATCGTGTAATTCCATATGCAAGTGCGACGGTAGCTGATATTATACGTGATACTCGTGTGGGAAACGCACAGCTTGCTTCGTTTAAAGGCAGCTAACCATCCGAGAGCCTGCCGAAAATCGTTCGGCCGCTCAGGCGTTACTCGCATCAACTCGTCCCACACAGATTTGTACCGTACTCACCCAAGACGCTGAGCCCTTCTTGAGAAGCTGCCAGTTGTGCAACTACTCAAGAACTTCCCAGCATTCTAAGGAACCCAAATGTTCACTACAGTGCTCAAGATAGCCCTCCACTGGTTCCTATAATGAGCCAGATCAATCCAATCCATACCATCCCATTCTGTCTATCTAAGATTAGCTTTAATATTGTCCACCCACCTACACTTTGGTCTTTCCAGTGGCCTCTTTCCTTCTGGCTTTCCAACCAATATCCTACATGCATTCCTCTTTTCCACCATTCGTGCTACATGTCATGTCTATCTCATCCTCCTTGACTCCATCATTTAATTATACTTGGAGAAGAGTACAAGCTATGAAGCTCCTCATTATGCAGTTTTCTCCAACCTCCCGTCACTTCATCCCTCTTCGGTCCAAATATTCTCCTCAACGCCCTCAGTCTCTGTTCCTCCCTTAATGTAAGAGACCAAGTTTCACACCCATACAGAACCACAAGCAAAATTATAGTTTCGTGTTTTGTAATATTTATGTTTGTAGACAGCAGACGAGAAGACAAAAAGTTCTGGACTGACTGGTAGCAAGCATTACCCGAGTTCAGTCTCCTCTTAGTTTCCTCCTGAATCATGCTTTGCTTCGTTATCGTCTTTCCCACATTTCTGAACAGTGCCACAGAACATCTGTTTTCTATCGTTATGTCGTGACTCGTACCGTAAGGGTTTGGAAAGTTATATGAACGATATTGGAGCGAAACTGTGAGGTGTAGACTTGTTTCCTATAACTCCGAATCTCTGTAGCCCGAGGCCAAAATGGACGCGTTAAGCGTCCGTCTGCCCGCCTGAGCGGTCGGAAGGTTTTTGACTACCTCTCAGACAATCGCAATGCAGTAGTGAAACAACAGCACGCACTGCAACGCAGAAATGTGTATTTCCGGCAATAACAAAGAGTAGTGTAGCGAGAACTGCATTTAACTTAAGTATTTATACAAATTGTTTTGCGAAAGGCTGAGCCCCCGTCCAATGAGTGATACCGACTGTGTATAGGATCAAGAAGGTCAAAAAGTGGCCAAAGCTCAGAAAAATAATAATAATGATAACAATTTATTAAAATTACAATATATCACACATAAGAGCTCTTGTAGTGCCACTTAGAAATTGGCAACTAACAGAAGAAGGCAGAGCAAAGCACAGGTATGAGCTATAAAAATGACGTCTAGTGGTGGAAGAATATAACTGATAACAAGGAACGCATCAGAGATATGAGGCAAAAATGGACACTACGGCGCCATCTATTAGTATCGGGCAATAACTAATGATAACACAAGTTTTCTATCTCTGTTTAATATCAGTTCGGCAGTGTGTTCGTGTAACAAGGAGATAATATTGGACAGTTCAGACTTTTCGGACCATATATATAGACAGCGTGTGCCAAACTCTGAGAAGATTCAGTGTCAGTGTTATTGCTACCTGTTAACAGTGTGAACAGGCAGGGGAAACTGGAAAATTAAGAGTAAATGTACAGTATGCGCCAAAAATTCAGTGCTGAAATGAAAAGACGTCCTGTTGATACCACTGTCTCTTCATGTGAAGGCCCTTGTACGACAGAACCTTCTCAGATCCTGAAGAAATGGTCCGATCACCATGTCCCTGCAGCATTCTTGGGTGACGGTAAGAGCATTGCCTTCCTCATCCTCAATGAAATAGAGGCCTAATACAGTGTGTTCTGAGATGGCACACCATATCGTCATACGTGTACTATGTATTGGTTTCTGGACGATAACATCTGGCCGCTCAAAACCAAGGTATGAGCGGAAGTAATACTCAACTATGAATACCTTTTCCTCTGTCGAGAGACCCATTTCCAACAACTGTGCAACATAACTTCCTTTTCACTACTGGGAACACGTGCGGCTGGAGCTATTCCCCGTCGACAGACACACATGCGCGTTCGAGACGCGCGAGTTTCAGTTCTGAATAATTTGGCGCATACTGTATATGACACTACAAACTGAATAACCATGTAAACATGTGACGTATTATGGATACAAGCGCAGAGTTACTCACAACTGTGACCTAAATAAATAAATAGCGATTTAACTAAGTTTCAATTAACTAAGAGTTTTTATGTGTGACTACAATTTTAAGATATAAGTAAGATCCTTATCATTATACAGGGTTAGCCTAAGAGAAATAGGCAGTTTAAATGACTCTTGTTCGTGAAACTTATACGCGCAGCCCAAAAAAGTCGACAAAACGTGCAAGTTTAGAATTTCAAGTTCCACAAAATACTGTGTGGGAAACGTCTACGAATATTCCCTTACCGTTGCAATTACTGCAGAACCTCACTGAAAACGACAAAACCCTCCGTCACTCATTCTGTATGGACATGCAGCAACGGAGTGAAGTAAGTAATGATTTCTTTAACCGGCTAGTTTTCGGTGACGAATCAACGTTCCACATTAGTGGTACAGTGAACAAACAGAACGTTCGTATATGGGGAACTAAAACCCTGAGAGCTGTAGTAGAGCATGTGAAGGATTCACCTTAAGTGCACGTTTTTTGTGCTGTATCCCGTAAAAAGGTGTACCCATGTAAACTTCAGGGCGTACTTTTCAAACCATGTAAGTATCTCGGCCGTGCTATTAAAACTCTTCCTTCTGTAAAACTTTGAAAGTATCTATTTCTCTTAGGTTAACCCTGTATTTTAGCATCCTGTTGCACTGAGGTTCCACATATAGTCTATCGAATATTCCATCTATAATGCAACAATCAATAACATTGATTCACACTTTAATATCCATGGCCTGTTGCAGAGATAGCTTTACCTTTACTTTTTATTAGCGACGAAATATAATTTTTCTTATATGGCTTGCCATGACGAATTGCATTCTGAAGGTGACCCAAATGACGTGTGTGTTTTTTTCAAGAACCCACAGATTTCAAACATAAGTAACCACCACAAAACAAAAAAAAAACGAACTCCGTGGCTTTAGTCCGAAAGCGAACTATACCGACCGAGCGACAGCCGCTTTTCGGCGAAGTTAGTGCCAACTTTAGCGGATAGAGGGTGTCATGTGGTCAGCGCAACGAATCCCGACGGCCGTTAATCTCGGTTTTCTAGACCGGAGCCGCTGTTTCCTTGAAATAGCTCCTCAGTTATCCTCACGAGGCTGAGTGGACCCCGTTCCAGACCCACTACTTTCTCAGAAAATCTGGTAGCGCCGGGAACCTCTGGATCTGTAGCCAGGAACTTTGACCACTAGACCACAGAGGCGGTCAAGTAACCACGACGAAGAACTGAATTTGCCGTGCAGCTTTGTCTGCTTCATTATCATTTAAGATTTTTCGTTGTCCCTCCGTTTCTTCCGTGTTCTTATATTTGTAACTGCTTCGTCTTTAGCCCCTTTCACCTCTTCTTTCTTTCGTCGCACGCCTTTACCCTTTATTTATTTGAAAGCCTTACGAAATGAATAAAAGCAACCTTTTCGCTTTACTTCCTCTCTCCTTCTCTCCAATTTTCTTTGTCTGTTCTTATCCTTCTCATCCTCCCTCCGCACTGACGTCTGTAGCTTTCTGTCCAAACGTTCCTTTGTTTCAATATAAAACTTTCTTATCCTGAGAACAGAATCGTCCTCTCTACTTTGCTGTCTTCTCCTTCGCTTTGCTTGTTTCTATTCAATTTAAAACTCACTTCTGCTGGTTTCCCCTTATACATATATATCAAGAAGAGTACAGACTTCTGGGATGTGTAGTCCGTTAGTAGTTCACCGACGTTTCGGATGAACTAAATATTTACATCTTCAGGGTCGAAAAGTGAGCAAAATAACCTGCAAGAACCAAGTGCTCTGTTTGTTGCTCGTTACTTTCTCAGCATATTTTTAATCTTGGAGATGGAGGCAGTATGTTCCTCCGAAACGTCTATGAACTTCTACCGGACTACACGTCGTTACCTCCTAGAATGGAATACTAAGACTCATGGGGAAGTGGACGTATAGATCTATGTATTCATGATCTCAGCACTAGTTAGAAGTGAGTGCTCAGCTTCACGCTCCGGCCGCTTTACCCCCAGGGTTAGAGCCCCCATACCTATTCAATAGGAGCCTAGGTGGACCAAAGAAACGGTCTGGACGAAGTCGAAAGAAGAAAAATCTTGCCCCTACCGGGGCCCGAACTCCGACCACTTGGCCGTCCATCCCGTACCCAGGAGCCTTCCAGACACAAATACAGTAAAATTCACTTCATCCCCTTTAACTGTATGTAAAAGAACACCCGAAACCTTTTTCAACATTGTGATAAAAATCAATATATACAACATCAAAACTTTGTTCAGCGAGGTGTAAGAAATGTCATCCTAGCGAAGCCATCTAGCGAGCTCCTTCACGATGAGGAGAACGGATTTCTGGAGGAAGATGCTGCATACATTTGCCGACAGACATACTCGAACTGTGCCACTGTGAAACAGCGCGAGGCGAAATTCTGATTCTCTATTAACTTTCCAAACGTTATTCGAAAAAAAAAAAAAATATATATATATATATCTGTTGGTAAGGGAGAAAAGTGCAAAAACAGAAAATAATTTTATTTACACTTCATCGAACTAATCGAGTGTGCATCTATGTATTCCACTGAGTCAACTTTTTCAGAAAAAAAATTCTTCGAAAATTTTCTTATCATCCTGAGTTTATAAAGTTCACTTATCACTAAAGGTTAAGCTATCCCTGTAACAAGCCGTGAAGGCCCATAGGGTTGTGAGATGTTGAGGTTCCCACATTTTCTAGACAATCGGCTCACAGATGGCAGTGAGGGTGTCAGCCTTACGCGCCGGCCGCCATTTACCCCCAAGAATATTCCTGGTACTCATTTCTGTTAGAGGCTGAGCCGACTCCAGGGTCATAGTGCGGCTGGAAGGACTAGGTCAATTGTAAAAATCCAGTGACTTCATTAGGAATCGAACCTGTGACCTTCCGGCTTGTAGCATAGTGCCTCAAGCAACTACGCTACCGCGTGTCCCGGACTTCAAGATGATAATAAATAAAAAATCTTCAGGTGGTTGCATGTGCTTCGGATTACTGAGTTCTGGACTCGGCCCATCGTCCGTGATACAGGAATCCAGTAGTCCAGTGACTGGAATTAATTATTCTTAACGAGCAAAATTAAATACGCGCCCCACCAGCTTTTCATGTGAGGCTGGAAACAGATTCATTTTCCGAAATATTTCCTTGCTTCGAAAAAATGGAGAATGAACAAAAGCAATTCCAAATGAATCATACCGCAGTCAGAACCGTTCAGAATTTTAGCTGAATCTAATCTACTTCTTCATATGTAACAAATAATTAAATTGTAAATAAATAGATTACATGTCTTTTTCAGATAAACCGCAATTTCACGGATAATACATAATGATTATAAATTATTGTCGGCGTTTCCATTTATAAGCCACGGAAACACAGACAATAATTTAGAATTACTCTGTGTAAGAGTACTATGGCGTCTGGTTATTATACAGGATTTCACAGTTATTATTTACAAATAGGGCGTTACACTTCGCTAAAAGCGTATCATTACCGTTTCCAGGTAGATACTTAAAATCCGAAACAGAGTTCCGAGAACTTTTCCGTCTGTGGGAAAGCTTTGACAGAAGAAAAGTGGTGTGAGGGGTGACACGGTCGCACCCCACATTAAAGAGAACCCCTGCAGCGGTTCCGCCTTCCGGCTACTAGAAGCTTTGCGTGCCTGACAAGATGAAATCGATTCTGTAAACATCAGAAGGAAATTCTTATTGGATATCAACAAAATATACAAATTTACTGGTACCTACCTAAGTGACATAGCCCTATGAACTAATACTTTAATTCCTATATAGTTTTGCCTATGTAATCTCTGTCATTTATTGCTTCATTTATCTATTTATATACATATTATAGCGTGGACAGCCGTTGCTATGCAATAGACGAATAAACAACAGTGTTATGCAACCCGCTTCTAGGCAACGGCGAGGTAAACACGCCTATACAACAAGAGTTATTGTTGGAAACGATATTTTCTACTCGATCCATGCAGAGGGGTCATAAGAAAGACAATTGTGGTGATCACCCGTGAAACCCGTGTGGAGGTGGGGTCCAGTACCTCCACCGTGACCCTGCGAGTTGTAGGAGGCGACGATAAGGGAAGTTTCAAATCTGAGACAGTAAAATATGGTCGCGAGTCCCAAGGGACTCAGACAAGAGAAAGACTGCGCTGGCAAGGACCAGCAGCCTATACAAAAGACAGACCCGTCCTCTCGTTAGAAAGGGCGACTCACAAAAACAAGACCGTAATTGTCAAACGGTAATAAATATCTGGTCATGAGCCCCAGATGGGGCTCGACAACAAGACTTACTGACTGATTGACCGTCAGCAGCTATGTGACTTTGACTACTACTACGTACTTGCATTACACATTATATTTCCTATATTCGTACGCCGGTTGCAAATACAATGTTATTCTAAATTATTGTCG
>NW_019724601.1:1750281-1794395 GCF_002891405.2 Cryptotermes secundus | reverse complement strand
AGTAGTAGTAGTAGTAGTAGTAGTAGTAGTAGTAGTAGTAGTAGTAGTAGTAGTAGTAGTAGTAGTAGTAGTAGTAGTAGTAGTAAGGTAAAGCTATCCCTGTAACAAGCCATGAAGACCCATAGGGCTATGAGACGTCGAGGATCCTACAATTTCTAGAAAATCGGCTCACAGATGGTGGTGAGGTTGTTAGCTTTACGCGCCTCACCTACCCCTACCCTAAGCCTTACCTCTTACCTACGCGAGTAGGTCTTGGTAAAAAATATATTACTTTAAACAAAATTTAAATGTGACAACAAATTTGAATGAAACTCCCTTATCATACGTTTAAAGGTACAGTTGTCCCTGTGCTTAACTAATTAAGCACTACGCCATGAAAGTGTATGGGGGGTGGGGGGTGGATGTATATATCCACATTTTCTTGATCTCGGCACTAGCTGGAGGTGAGCGGTCAGCTCCACTCCCTGGCTGCTTTACCCCCGGGGAAAGATCCCCCAGTACCCAGTGGATAGGAGGTTGAGTGGGCCCCAGAGCTGGTCTGGGCGACATGGAGAAGTGAAAATTCTTGCCCACATCATGACTCGAACTCCGACCCCTTGGTTGTTCAGCCCGTAGCGAATCGCTATACCGACTGAGCTATCCCGGTTCAGGTATTATACGAGTAATTCATAAAAATCTTTTCAGCCGTTCTAACTTTGTTTCCTCCGTGCAGACGGATCGATATGAGCAGACGTTTCACAGGGTTACTGGCGCGCCTAAAAATCCGTATGTTCGATTGAAACTCTGTGGGATACTTATAAATGTGTGTAACAACATTGCAGTGCCTAGGCTATTGACTAGACGACCGAGGAATCGGGGTTCTGATTGCAGGGCAAGGGGAACACATTTCTATTTTCTCCACAGAGTCCATATGTGATCTGGGGCACACTTAGCCCCCTACACAATCCATATCAGGGCCGTTTTCCCTAGGGTAAAGCAGCAGGGTCGTGGAACTGAACATTCACCTCAATCTAGTATCGAAGTTATAAAATTGTGGAGCTATACCTCCACTCATATCTTCATGGTCAACTTTAGTTTGCTTGTAAGAACAGGAGAGCTTCTGGTAAGCACAGCGTGTTGCTGAATGGTCCGCAAGGGGCACCTAATTCCTCCCTGAGAGCCTGAATTCTGGGGTCACTCTCTCAATTCACACAATATCGGAGCGCATGTGCCCCAAGTATCGATTGGGAGTGACGTGAGGGGGCGTCGTGGTGAGCTGTGGGACGCCATTACGCTGTAGTGGCTCTAGTGGTGCAGTCGTCAACAATCAACAATCGGTAAGTCACACAACAATACATTTTCGTTGGCATGGTAACTATACAGTGCTTACTGAGTGAGTGTGTTGAGGAATCTGATGGCAGTACGACTTCCCTTAGTATGAGAATTAATAGGATCGCGTTTGTGTACAACAAGAAATGTGAAGGAATGGCTTCGCTTGCTGTTTTAGTTGTGTGTGATGAATACAGGGACTAGGTTATTGACAGATTTAAGCTGAGTTTTGGGTACAGACACACTTACTTATATTCTACGCCTATCATTTCCCTTCTGGGGGCTATAAACTGTTAATATTTGCCGCGGAGATACACATGACTATTCAAACTACCAGACTTTGTTTATTTTTTAGTGTTTTCGACAAATCATACACCATAAAAGGGTAGAGTTGCCCTTGTGCTTAATTAATTAAGCATTATGTCATGAAGGCGTATGGGAGAGTTTGATATATATCTATATTTTCTTAACCTCAGCACTAGCTGGAGGTGAGTGGTTAGCTTCACGGCCCTGCCGCTTTTATCTCCGAGGAAAGAGCCCGGCGCACATTGAACAGGAGGTTGGGTGAAACCCAGAGCCGGTCTGGACGACGTGGAGAAGAGAACATTCTTGACCCCACCGGGACTCGAACTCCGATCCCTCTGTCGCCCAGCCTGTAGCCAGTCGCTATATCGACTGAGCTATCCCGGCTCCTAAAAGGTACACTATATATTAGTTTTGAAGATTATTGTTTTATGGACTGTGAGGTCATGTAAATTGGTATTTAGGAAAAAAAACACTGCCTACATCTTCAAGGTAGAAGGTACTACCAGACTATCCGGATCCAAGAAGGCGGAGAATTCCAACTCCCACACAGTTTTATTAGATCATATTCTTGATCAAAAACGTATCATTTTGGAAAAGGGTCCTGCTTCTGTGTTAAGGGGGTACTATCCTGATGATTCCTCTGGAAAGAGCTAGCCTCAATTATACAGTCACTTGACTGAAGATGGATGCAGAACTAGCTTCCGAAACATTTCCGATTTAACACAAAAGCCAGCCAATCAACACTATCCGGGGTACATATTAAAGATACCCGTTTAATTTTCTGTTTAAATTCAGATGAAAGTAGGGACTGTTCTTTCCCTAAAATTATATTGAAATGTAATTACAGATGTGAAGCAAAGCCCTTACTGAGCATTATAATTAATTTAGATATTCCTGCTGGCTTACTGTGGTACGTTTGGTGCGGCTTAAAGGATTAGGTCAATTGAAAAAAAAAACAATGACCTCATAGGGAACTGAAGCCGCGACCTTCCGGCTTGTAGCATACTATCTCAACCAGTAAGATCTATAGTGAATAATACATTTATTACAGTGAAATAAATACCATACGGCCAAGCATGGTGTTGGCAACAGTATCAATTACCCGTTATAAATTCAACGGTCTTTATATTACTGTAATTGTTTTTATTTCGTCATGGAAACACAAATGCACGTCCGTCGCCATTACAGACACAATTCGGTTCTCATCCGGCACAGGCTGGCGTATGTTTTTACAATTTTCAGCCCGGAATAGCTCAGTCGGCGTAGGGATAGACTAAACGCTGGTTGGCCTGGGTTTGACTCCCGGCAGAGGTAAGAGATTTTCCTTTTCTCCACAGCGTCGCGACCCACCCGACGTCCTATCCAATAAGTACCGTGGGTTCTACCCTAGAGTAAAGCGGTCGGGGCGTGAAGCTGACCACTAACCTCTATCTAGTACCGATAATAGTGGAAGTATACCTCTACCCCATACCCATTAATGGTATAGTGCTTAATTTTTAATTAATTAAGCACAAGGACAAATTTATTTTTAAGAGAGAGATAACGCAAGAGGAAGCGGTGACCCGTACATATTGGGCGGATAAACCCTATAGTCGGTCGGTACGTAGTTTCACAGGGAACAATTTAGGCCATGAAGACTTATGGGGGAGTGGATGTAGAGATCCACGTATTTTTTACCTCGGCACTAGATGCAGGTAAGTGGTTAGGTTCACATCCCGGTCGGTTTACTCCCGAGGAAAGGACCCCCGTTACCCATTGGATATGAGGCTGGATGGGACCAAGAAACGGTTTGGACGCTGTGGACAGGACAGAAATTTTACCCTTACCAGGACTCGAACTTCGACCCCTGGGCCGTCCAGCCTGTATCCAGTCGCTATACCGACTGAGCTGTCGAGGCTGTGACTGATTCAAAATACTTTTCTGCTATTCCACAAAAAGTAGTTAATGTTTTCCGTCTTCTGATTCTTATAAACAGCTTAGCAAAAGCAGGAACATGGTAAGGCGCTCTCACAAAGCCAGACTGATCGAAGGACAGGGCTTAACGGACAGAGAGGCAGCCTTTGTATCGTAACAATTGAGAGCCTTTGCTCCGTCTGGAGACAATCAGAGGATTGCAGAAAGTACTCTCACACTCCTAGGTGCCTGGAGATGCGGTTTCAAAGGTTAGCTAAGGCCTGAGTTTCATCAACAAAGTGTCCGTGACACATCTCATTTCCAAATGTGGAGTCTACAAAGGCAAGGGATACACTGGGGAAACCGAGAAAGATTGTGTGTTTTCCGAACACAGAAATTTCAATATTTTACTTTTGTGTAGGATTTGCTCTGCTTGCTAACTGCTTTACGCTGCTTTCTTGCTTGGCTTATTCTTCGACACTGAAGATGGAGGCGACATATTCCTCCGAAACGTCAGTTGACTTTCAACGGATTACACTGCGTTATATCTCAAAGGACAGAGATATTTTCATTTTTAAGTTACTTAACGTACCCGATTTTATGGTCACAGTACTGGACGGTCACTGGTTCAGACCCCGATTATGATAAGAACGTGCGTTTGCCAGTTTCCCCACGAAACACCTCTCAGAAGACGCCGGACAGGATGCTGCTTAAGCCCCGGATCCTTTCTAGACAAAGTTAGGGGAATCCCGAAGTTTATCTTATGCCTATCTACTGAATATGGACTGCATTCCATAGCCGAATTTTTGTCAGGTTTTCGAACAGCAGTGGAAATGACTCCTTAGAACAAGGCAGGCCCTGTCGTAGCTCAGTCGGTTAGTCGCCTGTTTCCCACCGAGGCGGAAGCCCGAGTTCGATCCAAGGTCAGGTCATGTGGGTTTTATGGTGTAAAAGTGGTACCGGAGCAGGTTTTCTCCGAATATTTCGGTTTCCCCTACCAATTCTCATTCCACCAACTGCTCCACACTCATAATCCGGGGCTGGTACAAGAGATCAGTGAGTGGCCGACGTACCAAGTGGACTCAGTCTCACCCCACCCCAAGAAATTATGAGAAAAAAAAAAGAGAACTAGGCAGACGCTATAGATCAGAACAAGACACACGCTTCAGTTCAGAACTAGGTACACAAGTCAGTTCAGAACTAGGTACACAATTCAGTTCAGAACTAGATACACAATTCAGTTCAGAATTAGGTACACAATTCAGTTCAGAATAAGATACACACTTCAGTTTAGAATTATGCAAAGGCTTCAGTTCAAAACTAGGCAGACATTTCAGCTCAGAATTGGGTACACAACTCAGTTCAGAACAAGATCCGCCCTAGGTATACTAGGTATACATTTCAGTTCAGAATTACATAAAGACTCCAGTCCGAAACTAGGTACACTCGAGTTTGGAATTACATAGACTCTCCAGTTCAAAACAACGTAGAAGATTCAATTCAGACATAATTAGGCGCTCTGGATTGGTAGGAAAACCCCAAGAGATAACCAACACATGAAAGAAACCATTGCAGTGTATGCTTGTGAATTCCTTCCTACTTATAGCGCTGTTGGGGTCGATATTTATGGCATCTTAAGGCATGGTGATGGTTTTCTCGGTATGGGGTGTTGTTGTTGATCTAAATACACGGCGTCTACCTCCGTTTCCTGCCCTTGTTTCGAAACAAGGACTTCCAAATCCGAATTATAACGACAATCTATGCGTCCTTAGTAAATTTATAATATCATAGACATCAGTGTAATACTGTGGGAGGATATGGTGACAGTGGATGAGTCTGAGAGAACACTCAAACGGAACGTCTTGATTAACTAAATAAATACCCTGAAGCAATTAATCATTTCGCGAGATGGCTGTTTAGTTGCAGATCGACTGCGAGTAAACACTTCATCATATCACTCATGAAGTCATTCAGAACTGAAACATAAGAGGAATCTGCAGACTGCAGCCACCTGCTCACGGATTTTTTCTGCCCTGAAGATGGAGGTGATATGTTCCTCCGAAACGTCTATTTATACAATATATATATATATATATATACGGTATCACAACCCAGAAGACGGCTTTCTTCATAATCATCACGTGAAAACCTCAAATCTTAAACGGTAGAGATACTACACTCATTGGTGCTGTAAGGATATTTCTCCAAGGGGGGTAGTTATTTTTCCACGTTGACTTGGGCGTTGTTTCAGAGCCGTCCGCTAGCAACGGCTGTGTATCTGGTTCCAGAATTCTTACTTAGAACAAACATGCCACAATACATTTAAGCCGCTCTCTTCACGGTAACCAGGGTTCGTATTTAAGCCGCTGGCATTACGATAAGCAAGTTAGGCCTATGCGCTGGTGACAAGTGAAGGCTTCATGTGCCATGCAAAATTGGGGAAATTATATTTTTCATGCGATCAAAATTAAGGGAATGATACTGTAATTAGCTGAACTGTAGGGAATTCGAGTGTATCTTGTAAAGTGGGTTCGACGTGTTCGAAAACCACGCCGGTACGGACAACACACATACACTGGCGCGCACACATTACGCTGATGTAAATTCATGCGGATTGTAAGCTCTATCAAAATGGGCCTATTTATGAGTCATAAAATAACAAAATTTGTTTCAAAATATTTAGATATTTCAGTGGACTTACAGAACTCGGGAAGTATCACAGCCAATCCTTCTGCACCTGGAAGAAAGAAACGAGGATCAAATTACAGAAGTTGAGATGGGCAGGACATGTTGCACACACGAGGGACATGAGAAATGCAGACAGAATTTTAGATTATAAATGGTTCTGGTGATAGAGTATAACATTCTGCATTCCTAGGTTTTTGGACTTTGTCAATCTAAAAACTAGAGAACACGACGTTTCGGAAACTGGATCTATTTCCGTCCTCACGTGAAGTGTGAGACACCTGCTCTGTTGGATCCCTTAGAAAGAGCTAACCTCGAACACTCCATTGACCATCAATCGAGTTTAGCTCTTTCTGAAGGACCCAACAAAACATATGTCTCCCACTCCCTCACCTGAGGACGGAAGCAGATCCAATGTCCGAAACATTGTCGTCTTTTGTGTCTTTCAGAGTACCGGAAAATGGATAAAGTCCAAGAACCTAGTAATCCCGACGGATACAGCACTTTACTGCAAACACCTCAAAGAAAGAGACCATTGAAGACATTGGAACTGGGTTGGAGAGATAATATTAAATGCGTGTAATTGGATCGAGTCTTGATTCAATGACAGTATTCTGTCACCATGGCAACGAACCTTCTGTGTTCGCAACAGTAGTCACTTTCGCTGCAGACTCTAGACCCTCGTGACGTAATTTTATGATTACTGTCCCCTAGGATGTGCAACCTGTAGCTGAAAACGTATTTACCAACGTTTCGACCAATTACCAATGCGTAAATTCAACATAAATATTTCGAAAAAAAAACTGCTGACTCCATCTTCATTGTAGACGTCTACCGTGAAGAAAGACGGAGCAGGTTCTTCCGAAATGTCAGTAGTTACACAACGTGACACTTCCAAGTAGTATTTTCAACAAAAACTGGGTCAATACAGATCTCCCCTCGAACTCAAAATTTTTATTTCTCTGATGCTGACTGAGGGGTATGCTTACATTCTGGCAAGGTACATACTCGTATTGTGGTGTATAGATCCGTTGCTAAGCAGTGGCTCGGTAAATAGCGACCTTTTCTAGGTAACGCCCGCAAAATACATATACACGACAATACGATAACGATGTTTCGTGTGTGGTTCGGTTCGCGACCGTTGCTATGTAATGGCGCGGTAAGCACACATCTACAACAATAAAGGGGCTGTGTTTTCTGTGTGGTCAGTGCCGAGGAATAATCTTGAAGACAATTGGCGCTACAGTGAAGGCGGGTTCTCCACCGTAGCCCAGAGAGTCGAGAAGCGAACCCAGTGCCTGGGGGTATAACCAGGAGACCCTGTTCCTGGGGGATACAAATACGGGGACCTGGCCCTTCAGGTTGGAGGAGTGTTGAATCTGACACAGTAAAATTTAATTATGAGTCACATGGGACTCGGACCCTAAAATGACTATGCTGGCGAGTGCCAGCAATAATTATAAACGACACAACTATCTTCTCGTCAGAGAGGATGCTACATAAGGACTGTGACCGCAAGGGTTCAGTTAAAAAAAATGCTGGGTGTGAGTCTCAAGGGGCTTCGCTCCTAGACGAACTGATTGGTGGTAAACCGCCAGTCGTAAAGTAACTCTGACTGTGACTGACTCCGACTCTGGCTCTACAGTGCAGTTGTGGGATATTCGCCGGAGAGTAATTTCGTGAGAGCAGGAAGCTGAAGAATTTTCAGTGTTAGAGACCGTTGCCAGGGAACAAATGTTGAAGACATAGCAACCTGGACAAAGACTTAGCGGGTGCTTCGGTTATTTATAAAGTGTGAAGATCAGCGATGACGCTGTAGTTACTTGTATTTCCGAGTGGTATACATAAGTGGTCAATAATTCCATTCGCCAATCCATACGCCGTCTGTCTGGAGTAGAGTAGCAGAAATACACTTGCCCACATGTCGAGGTCGACTTAACGAATAGCGGTGTGCCCAACCCTTCCCTGTTTGCAAGTCTAGACGGGGGTGATCTCTATTAAGTTCGCCAGGAGATTTAAGTGAAGTTTCCGAGTTCCTACGCTGGAGGACATTAATATATTAAAGGGATCTGCGTCTAAATAAATCAATGTATGCGGAAGATCTTAATGATGGTTGAAGTATCAATCACGTGGGATTAGGAAAGTTCCCGGTAAGAGGGTGGCTGAAGTTTCTTAGCAAAGTCAACTGCGACTTTAGTAGATTCTGGTAGGACTTGCTAGAGCCTACTTAGCCAAGCTTGTCCTGACGTATGAAGGTGAAGCAGACAACAAACGGTTGCTATGACAACCGAGCAAAGAGACTGCCGGTAACTGTTCAGTGGGAAAGACGCTGTTTTACTACAGAAACCTCACAAACGCCTCTTATACGACTTTGCATACCTCATCTATTAAATCCATTCAACATACAAGGAATTGGAAGGAGCCAGGATAGCTCAGTCGGTATAGCGACTGGCTACGGGCTGGACGACCGAGGTGTCGGAGTTCGAGTCCCGGTGGAGGCAAGAATTTTCACTTCTCCATGTCGTCCAGACCGACTCTGGGGTCCACCCAACTTCATATTCAATGGGTATCGGGAGCTCTTTCCCCGGGGGTAAAGCGGGCGGGACGTGAAGCTCACCACTCACCTCCAAACTGTGCCTAGGTCAAGAGAATGTGGATCTATACATCCAATCCCCCATACGCCTTCATGGAGTAGTGCTTAGTTAATTAAGCACAGGTACAACTTTACCTTTTACAGAGATGGAACTTGACTAAGACGGAGCAGGTTGGCGTGGCGGTAACACTAACGCTCCGAACTGGCCGCGCCATAGCTCAAGCGGTTAGTCGCTGGGTTCCCACCGCGGCGGCCCGGGTTCGAACCCGGGTCTGGTCAAGTGGGATTTGTGGTGGACAAAGTGGCGCTGGGGCAGGTTTTCTCCGATCTGCCAATCTTCATTCATCATCATAATCACCCGGGGCAGGTATAATAGGCCAATCAGTGGCCGACGTGCCGAGTGGACCCAGCTGGACTTCATCCCCCACCCTCCAGTAAACGAATTTAAAAGAAAAAATATTGTGATCAAGAAAACTGAAAGGAAGAAACCACTTCAATGATCTACACATAGATGGAATTGTCTAAAAATTACAGATAGGCGACAACAATTCCAGCTACATCTTTAGATATCGTTACGTCATAATCTGACGTCATGTAAGCTTTGCTATTCAAAATTTTGTTAAATAAACAAAGAATGAAAATGGAGTTGGTTTCTTCTCCTTTGAACTACATAAAGGTTGAACTAAATGCAGTGATAAGGGATAGGCTTATACAATGGGCCCTCAGCATAACTACCCCTTCCTTCAACATGAAGACGGAAATACAGCCGCCTTCCGAAACATCAACTACGTTTACTATTCAGTGACAAAGACCATAGAATCATTGAACGCGACGTCATGTAGTCCGATAGAAGTTTACCGCTGTTTCGGAGAAACTTCCGACCTCCATCATCAAGGTCGAAGAAGCAACCAGCAAGAAGCAAGAAATAAGTTTTGGTTTCCTAGCTCTTCTAACTGCTTGCTTACTCTTCGACTCTGAAGATGGAGGCAGTACGTTCCTCCGAAAAGTCGATAAACTTCCACAAGACAACACGGCGTCACATCTCTTTATAGACACCGCAATGACAACCCCAAGACCAACCATTCAGGAGCGTTCAGCTCTTTCATATTAAATTAATGTTCATGTATAGTCGGGAACATACACAAGCCTAACCTATAAACTGAAAACTATAAGAAATACGGGTATGTTCTCAGCATTTGACCTGTAAACAGCAACAATAAACACACCCCTTAACTTCTTTTGTGGGAACATAGTAGGCACAAGCCGGAAGGTAGCGCGATCGATTCCCGATGATATCATTTGATTTTTCAACTTACTGCCTGGGACTGAGGAAAACTAAGAAAAAACTCAGCGCGCTAGGTCTCCGAGTCATCGAGTTCTGAAATTGCAACCTCTCAGTAGGAAGCATGGGAGCGCGACGGTGGTGCTATCTACTTTTAGTATACTTTCTTATTTCGAAGAAATGGAAGTAGACTTATGGGACACGCGGTAGAATAGTTGGTTGAGGCACTATGTTACGAGCCAGAAGATGGCGGGTTCGATTCCTGATTAGGCCATTGGATTTATTTGATTTACCTAATCCTACCAGCCGCACTATGGCCCTGGGGTCGACTCAGCTTCTAACAGAAATGAGTACCAGGAATCTTCCTGGGGGTAAAGGGCGGCCGGCGCGTAAGGCTGAGAACCTCAACGCCATCTGTGAGCCGATTGTCTAGAAAATGTGGAAGCCTCGACGTCTCACACACCTGTGGGCCTCTATGGTCTGTTACAGGGAGAGAAGTACCTTTTTTGTCCTTTACCTTTTCCTTTTGCACGCAGGAGGGAGGCCCCTGAAATAGGTTTACTTGTTATCATATTTCCGTTGCAAACAATACATAACGGCCGACAAAAACCCGTGTTACTGCTGTACAGTACATGCTGTGAGAGGATATGGTTGTTGAAGTAGTTAACGTTTAATTCAACAGATGGCACGAGAATATATAAAAATTAAAACTGATAGACGTTATGAATCATCTTCCATAATACGACAGAACGACAATGCGCCAGTCTTTGTTATTGTAATTAAATGAAGCTAAGATAACTGAATTGATTTAAAAAATTACTGTAACTCTGTTGCATGAGGCACTCGGTAGCGTAGTTGGTTGAGGCACTACGCTACAAGCCGGAAGGTCGCGGGTTCAAGTCCCGATGAGGTCACTGCATTTTTTTTTTTCAATTCTCCTAATCCTTCCAGCCGCACTACAGCCCTGGGGCCGACTCAACCTCTAACAGAAATGAGTACCAGGAATATTCTTGGGGCTAAAGGGCGGCCGGGGCGTAAGGCTGACAGCTGCAACGCCATCTGTGAGCCGATTGTCTGGATAATGTGGGACCCTCAACGTCTCACAACCCTATGGGCCTCCACGGCCTGGTAGAGGGATAGCTTTACTTTTACTTTACTTTTACTTTGCTGTATACTCACGGAGACCGACAGTAATATGAAGTAAAAAGGTAAAATTTTCCCTTGCTTAATTAATTAATTAACTTATTAAGCACAATGCCATGAAGATAAATGCGGGATTTGAGGATTTTCTCTGCCGTTCTTGACCTTGGCACTAGATGGAGGTAAGTAATCAGCTTCACGCTCCGGCCGCGTTACCCACGAGGAAAGAGTCCCCTGTACCCCTTTGGATAAGAGGCTGGGTTGGTCCCAGAGCTGGTTTTGACGCTTTGGAGAAGAGAGAAATCTTGCACCTACCGGGACTCGAACCCCGACCCTTAGATCGTCCAAGCCCGTAGCCGGTTGCTATACCGACACCCTATGCCCGGTTCATTATTATTATTATTATTATTATTATTATAAACATATCAAAAAATAAAGCTGTCTCTCTGCTTAACTGAGCAATACACTCTGAGGAAGCGGAGGTATAGTTCCACATATTCCGGCTGCTTCACCCTCGGGAACCCTTGTGTAGGAGCCTGGGTGGGACCCACATTCAGTCTTTGACGATACGGACAAGAGAAATATATCTTACCTCTTGCGGGAACGAACCCCCAGTTCCTTGATCGTGCACCCTGTAATTTTATTCACATTTTCTGCTACTTAGTCCGTTATTCCTGTATAATGTTTGGCCTGTCACTCTTGTCTCCGCGCTTTCAAGCCTGTTTCCCCAACTGCCGTCTCTAGACGGAATTCGCAGAAGAGATTTATGGTCTTGTTCATAAAGTTTTATAACTGGTGATTCAACTCCTTTATAGCCATCAATCATAGCCTCAATAGACGGCAGTATTCTATTACTTTCATATCTGTTCTGCTGATATCCCCGCCCCCTGCGTGGGCGAAACAGGGATAGTACGGAGCCCATATCTGTTCCTCAATTGCAGAAAACCACTGCACTGCACGTTACTCGTACTTATACGGTATACAAGTTTCTCTCTCATCCCTCGCACTATGAAGATCCGTGCTTCGAAACTTGGACCAGACTCGGGAAATTCCTCACACACGCCTACATAGAGACACGGGACGCAAACAAGCGAGCACATTGGCGCTTCTGACTTGTATTCGAGAGGTATCTGGTTCGTAGCTCGGTCAAGGCACCAACTATTCTGACAAAGGCTTCTCTTGTTGTTTTCCTCACTCCTCGTCAGCAAATTCCGGGACAGTACCTCAAATTACACCTTGTCCACATCTTTTGTTGCGATAGCGCAGCCGGGGTAGCAACTGGATACTGGCTGAACGACCGAGGGGTCGGAGTTCGAGTCCCGGTATGGTCAAGAATTGTCTCCTCCTATCCAATGGGTACGGGGGCTCTCTCCCTGGGGTTAAAGCAGCAGGGGCGTGAACCTGACCATTCTTCTCCAGCTAGTGCCGAGGTCAAGAAAATGTGGATCTATACATCCACTCCCACATAAGCCTTCATGGCGTAGTGCTTAATTAGTTGAGCAAAGAGACAACTTCATCTTTTTTTTACTACATCATTTCAAATTCATTGTTCACTAAACATACCACCATTCGACGCCATAACTTGTGGTCTGACCTAATGACAGCTTCACTACAAAGGTAAAGTTATCCCTATGCTTAGCTAATTAAGCACTATGCCGTGAAGACGTCTGGGCATGTGGATGTATAGATCCACATTTTCTTGACCTCGGCATTAGTTGGAGGCGAATGATCAGCTTCACGCTCATGACGCTTTACCACCGGGGATATAGCCCCCGGTACCCGTTGGCTACGAGGTTGGGTGGACCCCAGAGCCGGTATGGACGACATGGAGAAGTGAAAATTCTTTCCTCACACCAGGACTCGAACTCCAACCCCCTCAGTCGTCCAGCCAGTAGCCAGTCACTACACCGACTGTGCTATCCCGGCTCTGACACCGTCACTACATAATCCTTTATTAAACAGTAGCTTTAATTGTGATTCGTCGAGGTTAATCATATATCACGAAGCCGTCTCTTCATATTGAAGCATTTCTTTAGAAGTGTTTCAAGTTGGTAGCCTCTAATAAAGCCCATGTGCTATGATCTCCCCTCTAGTGGAATCTTATCACCCTGATTGCCCCCCCACAGACTGTTATCAATCTCCAATCATGACAGGTATGCATTCAGTTCACAGCAAGAGGGCCTCTGTGCTGCGTGTGTTCTGTGTAACAAGAAGAACGACGTAGCAAGAAAACTGTCACGTAAGTTTGAAAACATCTTCCATATCGAAAAGTTTATTTCACAGTGTTCATTCCTTGTAAGACTAAGGAAGAAAATACAGTGTGCGTTCGGAAAGCCGCTTTACGCTCAGTTTAGAGTACATTGCAGCGCGGTAATTACCCTGTTGGTTGTCACTATGTAAGCTGACGCTGAAGTGTGCTGTTGTTGCGTGACATTTCATTGTATTTGTTCAACAGCGGTTGAAGTGCAACACCGGTGATGTGTTCAATTGTTTAATTCAATTTTTACTCATATGATTTTCAATTAGGGTGCGTATTTTTTCCTTGTCGAATGCATCTTTCGAGAAGGCAATAGATACACCAATTGAACTCAGGTAATGCTTGCTGCCATTCAGTCCAGAACATTTTGTCTTCTCGTCTGCTGCCTAAAACCATAAATTTTAGAATGTACAAAACTATAATTTTGTCTGTGGTTCTGTATGGGTGTGAAACTTTTTCTCAGACAAATCCACAAAATGATGTAAAACACGAGTTAATATATATTATAGGTTTCACAAATTAATGTCATCCTTTAATTTAACTTCGTGGCTTTAGTCCGCAAGCGAACTATACTGACCGAGCGACCGCCGCTTGTCGGCGAAGTTAGTGCCAACTTTAGCGGATAGAGGGTGTCGCGTGGTCAGCGCAACGGATCCTCACGGCCGTTAATTTCGGTTTTCTAGACCGAAAATGCCAGCATTTACGAAATAAATAACAAATTTACGTCTGTAAATGGGGGCACGAGGCAGCGTAGTCGTTTGAGGTTCTATGCTATGAGTCGTAAGGTCGCGGGTTCGATTCCCGATGAGCTTTTTGGATTGTTTCCATTTACCTAATCCTTCCAGCCGCACTGTGGCCCTGGTGTCGACTCAGCCTCTAACAGAAATGAGTACCAGGAACCTTCCTGGGGGTTAAAGGGCCGGCGCTTAAGGCTGACAACCTTACCGCCATCTGTGAGCCGATTGTCTAGAAAATGTGGGAGCCTCGACGTCTCTCAACTCTATGGGCCTCCACGGCCTGATAGAGAGATAGCTTTGCCTTTTTTATTTACGTATGTAAATAATTTTAATACTCATAGTAAAGCTTCGTCAAATATGTTTTAGACAGAATTTGGATGTAATACATGAAGCATAAGTTTATATAACGTAAATAGAATAATCTCACTTTCTTTATCTTGTGCTGAAGTATAGCTCTGTTCGGCAGTATGTCAACATAATCTTATCAACAAGTCAAGGAATCGTGATTGAGTGACACAGAAATAACATAATTATCAATCAGTCCTCACACTTTCATCTGGAGCCCAGCCACGACAAATTCATTATTCATTAGACATCCTGCCATTCGAAGCTCAGTCTGAAATAAGCCACAAAACGATTCACGCTCCGACAAATTTATCCCGGGATAAACAGCCTCCTGCACCAATGGGTAGAAAGCAAGGATGCAAGTTTATTACGCAATAAGAGCGGTGTATGTAATTCCAAAATTATAAAAATGTGAAGTCCCTGTACGCCGGTCACGGTAGCCGAGCGGTCTAAGGCATGTACTGTCTTCGCTCGCTTGGAAACCGGGATCGTGGGTTCGGATCTCTTTCCTGTGAGGTACGAACTGAATTCTTATATATTATTCTTATACATTGCCGGTCACAGTAGCCGAGCGGTCTAAGGCATGTACTGTCTTCGCTCGCTTGGAAACCAGGATCGTGGGTTCGAATCCCACTCAGGGCATGGATGTTTAGTTTGTGTGTGTGCGTTTTTTTGTTTGTGTACAGGTAGAGGTCTTGTGACGAGCTGATCACCCGCCCAAGGAGTCCTACCGAATGTGTAAGATCTAGAAAAACCGAAGTGAACGGAGAAGTTCATGGAGGCAGGCCTAGGCCCACTTAGGCCGTAGTGCCAAGGGAAAAAAAAGTCCCTGTACTTCACTAATTAATCACTACGCCATGAAGGAGTGCGGGCACGCGGCATCTATCTAGAGAGAATATGGGAGCCTCGACGTGGCACAACCCTATGGGCCTTCAAGGCCTGTTACAAGGATATCTTTACCTTTCACCTTTACAACAGGCTCACCATTATCTTCGAAACTCGTACGTTTCATTTTAACATCTTTCGATCCTCAGTTCCTTAGGTTCATACCCCGGGAAGCGGCATCACAAGCAGCTGTCTGTATAACACAAGCTTTAAAAAAATATACCGTATATCTCCTTGCTTGTTTTGTCTCTTTTTCTATTTTGTTTCTGATTCTCTTTCCATCTCTTCTTATTGTTCCTTTATTTCGTGCTTCGTTTCTCCCTTATTTCTTTCTTGTATTGTTTCTTTTTTCCATTTTGTCTACATGTTTTAAAAATTTTCTGACTTAATTTCTCTCTTAACTGTCCATTTGCCTTTTTTTCCCCTCTAATTTTCTTTACTGCTGCTTTTCTCACACTTTTTTTTTACATCTTCCGTTCCTTCCTCCTTCTCTCTTTCTTGGTTAATTTTCATTGTCTTTCTTATCGATACTTCATTTCTCCCTCTCTGTTTTATTTCAGACTTTCTCCTTCTTTCATCATTGTACTTTTGTCTCTGTATTTTCCTTTATTCCCTTACTTCTCTCTCTCTTTCTGTCTACGTCCTTCTTCCGTTCCTGTATACCTTTCTTCCCCCTTCATCTCTTTCATTTATTCAAGTTTCTTCCGTTCCTCTCCGCGAAGTTGGAACTTAGCTGCAGCGGAAAGCGGATGTATCTCCAGGAGACTTAGAGAGGGGGAGGCGTGGGGTGAGGAGCGTTTGTCTGCGCACTATCAGCTGCGTAGTGTTAATCTGCTCCCGTTCCGACACTAACTTACTGACAACTTTATCGACGAAGCGTTCTGAATGAGATACCACATTCACACGCACGCACATACACACATGTACTATATATAATACATAAAACATCCGAACAAGAAAGCTGTGAAACAGAAATCAGAAAATACACAAACCTCTCCCCCCATTTTTCGATGCCACCTAAATAATGGGAACCGTGTTTACAGAGGGCCTAGCAGAAAGTTTCGTGGTGATAGTAGCGGTATGTTAACATGGCCATGTAACTCCATCTATCCTTCTACACGACTTGTAAACAAACATATCAAGACATTGTTTGTTCTGTTTGGAATATTCTTGTCCCTTACTGACTCAATACTGCTCACAGTGCCGTCCGCTCTACGCAGTTTCCTTCTCTCGACTAGGAATGCGCAGGACAAGCACGCAGCCTTCATTATCAACTCCCAACATGGTTCCGTTCTGCGAACCGGAATAGCTCAGTCACAGGAGTAAGGATTTATACCTTCTCTAAGTATACAAACTTGAGCAGCTCAGTCGGTACAGGCACTAAGCTACTATCCCATTGACAGAAGAATCGTAATTGCGTTCCCCGGCAGATTAGGAGATTTCTTCCAGCTCTGAAGCCCGTTCAGCACTCTATCGAACAGATCCCGAAGATATTTTCCTTGGTGGTAAAACGGCCGGAGTGTGAAGCTCACAATTCATCTCCATCAAGTGCGGAGTTTAAGAATACGCGCTGATACGAGGCCTGACAATAAAGTTCGCGAACTCACCACCGTGTGCTTGCCGTAGCAGCAGTGGACATAAACCTCAATGGTTTAATGGCGTTGGCATATCGACGTTTCACAGCTGTGTTGTTGTTGATCTACGGCAGTCCCTTTCTGAGTGGCGTCTATTAATGTCCGAGTGTGTTTTGGTGTGCCGTCGTGAGAATTTTGGAACGAACATTAAATTTCTTGTGAAACTTGGCAGGAATGGAAGCGAAATCAGAGAGATGTTAGTGCAAGTTTATGGGGATAATGCTGAGAAAGTGTCACTGACGAAGAGAGATCAGAACGGCCAGCAACGAGCAGAACTGAAGAAAACGCTGCAAAAGTTCGTCAAATTGTGAGCGAAAATCGTCGGCCGGCTGTCAGAAACATGGCAGAGCAAGCGAACACCGACAGAGAAACGGTTGGGAAAATCTTAACTGAAGATCTTGACATGAGGAAGGTGTGTGCAGAAATGGTCCCAAAGGACCTGCTCACGCGGCACCGTCTGTGAGGGAGTTCTTAGCTAGTAAACAAATACCTGTGCTGGAACACCCTCCCTATTCACCGGATCTAGCCTCCAATGACATTTTTCTTTCCCGAAGATAAAGGAAATATTGAAAGAAAGTCATATTGATGACGTTGATGACATCATGAGTAATAAGACGGCAGTTCTAAAGGTCATTCTCCAAAACTAGTTCCAAAATTGTTTTGAAGGGTGGTCTAGGCGCTGGCATCGGTGCATAGCTTCCCAAAGGGAGTACACTTGGTTGTCGACTTACGACCGACTTCCGCTCTGACTGACAGGTCGTAAGTCGACCTGGTCGCATGTCGGCCATATATTTATCATCAGTATTTTTTAACCTTTCTAATCTTTTTATCATCTTTATAATTTATTTTTAAAACTTTTACATTTTAATCATCTTTTATTTGTTTTTTGTTTTTTTTTGTGGTCGTAAGTCGACGACCAAGTGTACTTTGAAGGCGACCACAGTGATATTCAGCAATGATGCACTTCCACCGCGACGAGTTCGAGAACTTTATTGTCAGACCACGTACACCTGCACTCCAACATACAGCTTCATGACGTGGTGCTTATTGAGCTCAGGGACCAATTTGTATTTGCATTTTTGCGTAGAATATCCAGACCGGCGGGAGCCGCGACAGCTTAGTCGGTATAGCGACTGGATACGGACTGGACGGCCGAAGGGTTGGAGATCGAGGGGTAAGGCTTTCCTCCTCTCCTCTCCAGACCGGTTCTGGGGTCAATCCACCTTCCTATCGAATGGGTACCGCGCCCGGGGCGTGAAACTGACCTATCACATCCAAATAGCCCTGACGTCAAGAATACGTGGATATAAACGTTTACTCTCCCATGTGTCTTCATGGCGTAGTGCGTATTGTAAAGTACAGGGATAACTTTATCTTTTAACCTAGAATGTCCAACATATCTAGTGAGTATAAGTGACTCTTTCCCCCGGGGTATAAAGCGGTCGGAGTTTGAAGCTGACCACACACTCATGTTACTTGCAGCTCCTCCGCCCCACGTCCCTAAGCCGAAAAGCTTAGTTAACTACAGGATACACCTCGCAGTCCATACGTTGAGGAGTCTGCATTTGATACATATGGGGGTAACAGATCTCCTGTATGCGTTCTTCGCAATTTTGCTTACCCCCCTGGCGCTGAAATTCATTTATTTTTTCGATACAACTCTATTACTGTTGAAAAGCTACCACACTACAGATTTGTATATCGTAAAATATTCATATCATCGGAGACTGATCCTCTAAAGCAGTGGTTCTCAACCTTTGTGAGACCGCGGCCCGGTAAATTCTTTTTTCTGCAAGACGAGGGCCCGATATAATTGGGACCCGGCGGTTGAGAAACACTGCCCTAAAATTTGTGACAATGGTCTGTTTTTTGTTATAAAAACATTATGTTGGACTTTGTTCGTCGTCCATCGTTTCGCAAGCTGGATCTGCTTCCGTCATCAGGCGTAAAAGAGGAAGGAACCTACTCAGTTGAGCTCGTTAGACACAGCTAGTCCTGTGATTCAGATTAGCCATATCCAACGGCTCAACTGAGTATCTGTCTTCCTCTTTTACGCCTGATGACGGAAGCAGATCCAACTTTTGAAACGTATAATTGAAGATTAGATAAGATAACAGAAATGTTACAAGAACAATTTGTAGTTCGAATATCTGTGTGTTAGCTGTGTGTCACTTGATTTTATTTTACATGTAAATTGCTGTTTGTTCAGCGAAAGCGAAAGGTAAATTCATTCCAGTGCTTAATTAATTAAACACCATGCCATGAAGAAAGAAGGGGGAGTGGAGGTATAGCTCCACCATTATTGACCTCGGCGCTACTTCCATGTCGTTTTACGCCTGTGAAAATCGTGCCGAGTATCGCCTGGATACGAGGCTGTGTGGCTCCCAGAACCGGTCTGGACGCTGTGGAGAAGATAAAAAAATATTTCTGTTAGGGGGATTTGAACCGGGGCCTTTCAGCACATAAACCGTCGCTATACCGTCTGAGCTACCCCGAGTGCCTCCAACTCATTCTTCAGAAATGATTTGATTTCTGAACCTGTATCGAAAACGGAATATTGTAATTTTATAATGATGACGTAATAATGTACGTCATTATCTGATGACGTCGCAAACTCAAAGAAATTTTCAGAGTATAATAACGAATAAATCACGAAATCTCCTTATTTATCATTTTGTGACGTTGTAAAACTCGAATGCTTCCATTTTGTTTACATTTACAGACTTCACTACCGGACATAACAAAAGACGGCGAGAACATAAAAACGCAACACACAAACCCGCAATTAACTCTTGAGTTATGGCCGACATTTTAGAGCATATGTTTTTTTAAATAATTAATAAATTTTAATTACTTTGACACGCTTTTCCTGATATACCTGGACGCCACTGGTCACGAATTAACTGGATTGTTAACGCAGCCTCGCTCACACCTTACTGGATGATCAAATACACCACACGGCTTCATTAATTGTAAGCCTGTTCGTTTGGGAAGTCTGTAATTAGAGAAATTCTGGATTCTACGAAGGTCTGTGACTTATTAATTATCAGCAACGCCGTTCTTGTCAGTCGCTCGCCAGCTTTTCATCATTATGTAAATAGGATGCTACGACAAGCTGTTCCTATAATTAATGTTCTAAAGTGCAACGTGTACCCTGTGAAACATCTAAATATTACACACGACGTTAGTAAGCAGATGTCGATGACTGAATTTTGTTGGGGTAAAATTTGTCTACGCAGAAACTAAATCGTTGATTGTGTAATTTGTTCCAGAACTATAAATTATTCCTTAAATTGACTTGAAACTAGATCGAGTCAAAAAGTTCTGCAGGGTATGAAATTATTTTGTCGTTCCCTTGCCTTAGCCGTACTTACTTACTTACTTACTCATGGAGCTGAGCCCTTCTGGAGGAGATGCCAATTCTGCAGCAACTCAAGAATTTCCCAGCATTTTATGGAACCCGAAGGTTCATTACCGTGTTTACAAGAGCCCTCCACTGGCCCCTATCCTGAGCCAGATCAATCCAATCAATACCATCCCATCCTATCTCTCTATAGCCTACTTTCATTTATTAAGGAAATAACTGGGCTTATGAGATATCAGTGCTGTCTGTGAGTGTGATTGCCTGTCTTCCAGTGTTTCAATTACCGTTATGCAATTTGAAGGCACCGTAATGACTTAATTTACTGCCGTCAGTAATAAAAACATGGCGACCGCACGAAATTGTGGCCTGGAAACACTAACTTCATCTTCTTAAAAATCATAAGAGACCTTCAACGAACTTTTATAAGGTAAAATAAAAACACGGTGACCATGCTAACATAATTTTTTTATTTTTAATGCATGGGGTAGCGTAGTCGGTTGAGGCACTATGCTACAAGCCCGAAGTCGCGGGTTAGAGTCACGATGATGTCATTGGATTTTTTCAGTTGATCTAATCCTTCCAACCGCATTATGGCCCTGGGGTCGACCCAACCTCTAAGAGAAATGAGTACCAGGAATCTTCCTTGGGGTAAAAGGCGGCCGGCGCTTAAAGCAGACAACCTTACCGCAATCTATGAGCGGATTGTCTATAAAATGTGGGAACCACGATGTCTCACAAACCTATTGGCCTCCACAGCCTGTTACAGGGATATAGCTTTACCTTTTGCCTTTAATACCAGAAATACATATAACAGAAAGTAGACATCTACTCGGAATTATTTTTGTAACTTTATAACTGTTACGTAGCCATGTGTTTATCTAACAGTAGTTTCTCAACTGCATAGGTTAGGCTCCCATATAAGACCGAAAGTTAAACATTAAAGACAATGTGACTGCAAGTCTTGGCGAAAGAAACAGAAAATAAATCCTGAAATTTATAACACGTGAAAAGAGCCCAAGTCAGTGTTTGTTCCCCGCACTGTGCGGACTCTCGTCTTATTATAGAGACTGAAGAGTCTTGTTTACGTTGCTTATGAAATTCATTGAAATGCACGAAGAAAATTAATTTTAAATAAATGTAGTTATGAGCATTAAGTAACTAACTCCGTGACTTTAGTCCGCAAGCTGACTATACCGACTGAGCGACCGCCGCTTATCGGCGAAGTTAGTGCCAACTTTAGCGGATAGAGAGTGTCGCGTGGTCAGCGCAACGAATCCCCACGGCCACTTAATCAAAGACGCAGAGAAGGCAAAATGTTCAAGTGCATAATTAACCAACATGCCACAAAGCAGTATAGGGGAGTGGCAGTGTAGCTCCACTCATTCTTAACCTCGGCACTGATTGGAGGTGTCAGCTTCAATACTCGGTCCCTTTACTCCCAGAGAAAGGTTCAGCGGTATGTACTATAGGTGAATAGCTAGGCCTCAGAGCCGATCTGGACGCTGAGGTATTGTAAGAAGGCATAGTTGTCCCTGTGCTCATTTAAACAACACGCCATGACGAGAGAATTGAGGTATAACTCCACCATTCTTAACCTCGGTGCTAGATGAAGGTGAATGATTAGCTTCACGCCCCTGCCGCGTTAACCCCGGGAAAACAGCTCCCGGTACCCATTGGATAGGCCGGGTGGGCCCCAGAGCCGGTCTGGACGCTGTGGTATGGTAAAAAAGGCATTGATTTCGGTGTACTTAATTAAATATCACGCCATGAAGGCTTATGAGGGAGAGAAGGACAGCTCCATACATACTTGTTCTTGGCACTAGATGGGGTCGAGTGGTCAGCTTCATGCCCCTGCCATTTTGCATCCAGGGAAAGTGTCTCTGGTACCCACTGGATTGCGCTGGTGGACCCAAAGCCGGGCTTGACGTACTGGACAAGAGAAACATTTGCCCCCATTACGAATAGAACCTCAGTTCCTCAGCAAATCAATCATTATTCCAGTAAAGTTTTTCTATTAAGAAAACAGAGCGAAAAGAATGCATTTCAACCGGTGTGTGATATAAAATAGTTGCATGTTGCTAATGAATCGACTGCTGGAAAGGTAAATGAGTTCTAGCCTCGTGAATGGAACACATCCAAATAATAGACCCCAACATAGGTACAACGNGGGGTTGGGGGGTTGGGGGGCAACTCTCGACCTCATACATCGCCGATAAAAGGGAATCACAGGGTGATTATTACTGAAGCTATACGCAATTTCACGCCTGGAAAACTTCTTTCTTCTACTGCAGAAATACACAATTGCATGTAAGGGTTTCAAGTGCTTCGACTGAAATGATGAATACACTCAAAATTTAGTTGCAGTTGGTAAAAGGAAACCTTATATATTGTTGAATTTGCTCTTGAGTGAACCGCGAAGTAATAAACTGCATAACTGTGATAAATGAAGGTGAGCTAAAACGTCGTAGAGTTTCTAGTTTGAATTCATGCATTTGTGTAACGGTGTCCCAACATTCACGATCAGCAGTTCAGTGATTACATATGACTGCAGGCACAAAATATAGACTTCGCGTTGCTGCTGCAATGCCAGTTGAAAGTTCTGCAGTAAAATTTGATAAATTCAGTCTGGATCTACGGTTTCCATACTACCCTTTCATTTATGATTTTTGTCTTTTGGCATATAATGTCATGTAGTCTGTTGAAAGTCTACCGGCGTTTCGGAGAAGGTTTAGCCTCCATCTTCAGGGTCTAAGAGCTATGATTGATACTTCTGTTATTTCTCGCCTGGTTTATTATTCTGCCCTGGAGTCAGAGGTTACATGTTCCTCCGAAACGTCGGTTGACTTTCAACGGAATATACGGCATTATTCCCAGAGGACAGAACTCTTCATAACGACCTCTGTGAGAACCTCAGAGCCTCCACAACCTTCAAGTAATCCGCTCGTACACATTATAGACCGTAAGGGCGAGGGCACACCAAGGAAACTGGCAACCGCAACGCAACCGCAAAGCAACCGCAATTTGCGAGAACTTGACTTTCAACGGAATATACGGCATTATTCCCAGAGGACAGAACTCTTCATAACGACCTCTGTGAGAACCTCAGAGCCTCCACAACCTTCAAGTAATCCGCTCGTACACATTATAGACCGTAAGGGCGAGGGCACACCAAGGAAACTGGCAACCGCAACGCAACCGCAAAGCAACCGCAATTTGCGAGAACTGTTATCAGCCTGAGTTGAACACGTGTTACTGGATGGAGCAGCGCGAATTGAGGAAACTGCGTTTTCACTGCATTTAGTTAATTTATCATCATGCCATGTAGACGTATGGGAGAGTGGAGATATCACTTCGCTATTCTTGACCTTCACCGCCTCTGAGGTTTAGTGTTCACAGTTCCTGCCTATAGATCCAGAGGTCCGGGTTCGATTCACGGCGCTACCAGATATTCTGATAAATAGTGGGTCTGGAACGGGGTCCACTCAGCCTCGTGAGGATAATTGAGGAGCTATTTCAAGGAAATAGCAGCTCCGGTCTAGAAAACCGAAATTAGTGGACGTGGGGATCCGTTTCGCTGATGACGCGACATCCTCTATCCGCTAAAGTTGGCACTAACTTCGCTGACAGGCCGCGCCATAGCTCAAGCGGTTAGTCGCTGACTTCCCACAGCGGAGGCCCGGGTTCGATCCCGGGTCTGGTCAAGTGGGATTTGTGGTGGACAAGGTGGCACTGGGACGGGTTTTCTCCGAATACTTCGGTTTCCCCTGCCAATCTTCATTCCACCAAATTCTCCATCATAATCACCCGGGGCATATACAAAACTATAATTTTGCCTGTGGTTCTGTATGGGTGTGAAACTTGGTCTCTGACATTAAGGGAGGAACACAGACTGAGGGTGTTTGAGAACAGGGTGTTGAGGAGAATATTTGGACCGAAGAGAGATGAAGTGACAGGAGATTGGAGAAAACTTGTACTCTTCTCCAAGTATAATTAGAATTATCAAGTCCAGGGGGATGAGGTGGGCAGGTTATGTAGCACGAATGGGAGAGACGAGGAATGCGTATAGGATATTGGTGGGAAAACCAGAAGGAAAGAGACCACAGGGAAGACCAAAGCGTAGGTGGGTGGACAATATTAAAATGGATCTTAGAGGGATAGGATGGGATGGTATGGATTGGATAGATCTGGCTCAGGATAGGGACCAGTGAAAGGCTCTTGTGAATACGGTAACGAACCTTCGGATTCCATGAGTAGCTGCAGAATTGGCGGCTCCTCCAGAAGGGCTCAGCTCCATGAGTAAGTAAATCACCCGGGGCAGGCTACAATAGGCCAGTCAGTGACCGCCGTGAGGAGTGGACCGAGTTGGACTCCAACCTCACCAAGCGAACTTCCCCGACAAGCGGCGGTCTCTTGGCCGGTATAGTTCGTTTGCGGACTACAGGCCACGGAGTTTTTTATTCTTGACCTTATATTACGTTATAGTTTAAAGTAATTTATATTTTTCTTAAACGGTTGGTGAATTTCAGCCGGTTTAAACTACCCGTTCTTGTCTGTGAAGTGTTTCTGTGTTCAGTGGGCACAATGAAGTGTTTTATGTTCAGCGTGATGAGGGCGCTGTGCAGCCGTTCAGTTCCGCTCCACAAAGTAACCATTGATCTGAGTGACTGAGTGAACGCGCTCCAGCAAGATTCTGTGACGTCGAGACAGCAAACAAGCTCGGATTTTCAGCAGTAGAACACACAACCAGGATAATTCCGTGCTAGAAACCCAAGCTCATTTGGCATGCAAACCCATACTTCGAGTGGTGACAGATTCAAAATTTTCACAATGGCGTAATTGAATAAATGTGAAAGGGGGAGGGGAGCCAGACTTCTGCCACAAATTTTGATTTTTATAAAAAAAAAAGTGGCCAAATCTACGAACTGATAATGTAAAGGTAAAGTTGTCCCTGTGTTTAACTAATTAAGCACTGCACCATGAAGGCGTATGGGAGTGTGGCTGCATAGATCCAAATTTTCTTGACCTCGACGCTGGCTGGAGGCCCATTGCTAGACATGTATCCGACGCAACGGATAAGCACACAATAATTGAGTAACCGTCCCGAAGTTATAAAGGGGGAACACATAATTGATTAATCATCGCAAACGCGCAGTGATTCGGCATTCATTCAGCCGTAAGAGAATTCGGAAGGCAATTCAGTAGCTGAGCTGAGTGTTGAGCCGTGGAGTGTTAACCAGCGGAAACGGAAGCTGCAGAAGTGACCAACACGTAAATCAGAACCAAGTCAGTCACGCAGAAGGGGAGACACTCGTAGTCCAGTGAGGAATGGAGCGAGTCTTAGGCAGTGCCTGATTGTGAGTTGTTATAATTGGTTGTAACTAAGAGTAACTGAAACAGAAGTGCCAGTAAATCCAATCATGCAATTCAGAACCCGTTATTATTAGTCACGTATCCCCAGTCACGTGATATTTTGGTGTTAGCAGTGGTTACGACCATAAATGCGTTACAATATTTATGATTACTGCGTATTTACTTTGACTCTTCACGACAGCGTTCCCTTATTCCAACTAACTAACTAACTAACTAACTAACTAACTAACTTCTTGGAGCTGAGTCCTTCTGGGGAAACAGCCAGTTGTGTAGCTACTCAAAAACTTCCCAGTATTTCATGGAACCTGAAGGTTCATTACGGTGTTCACAAGAGCCCATCACTGATACCTATCCTGAGCCAGATCAATCCAGTCCATACCACTCCATCCTAAGATCCATCTTAATATTATCATCCAACATATGTCTATATCTTGTGGTCGCTTTCATTCCGATTTTCAAACCAATATCCTATATGCATATATATATATATATCCTATATATCCAAAAACAGAGATACCATGTATGCGAGATATTTCCTCTGGAGACAAACAAACCGAAGGGGCAGATAGAAGTGACCAAAAGACGAGGAAGAAGACGGAAGAAGATATTTTAATTGAAGGAGAAAGCTTGAGCTCGCATTAAGTGGAGGAACTGTTTTGGAAGAGACTGTGGACCTGTCGTCTGACAGATTACTGATGAATGAATCCTATATGTATTCCTCTTCTTCCCCATACGTTCTACATTCCCTGCCCATCTCATTCTCCTTCACTTGATCATTCTAGTTATACTTCCCGTATCCCCAGTAATCCCATGAAATATTAAGTTCCGTCGAACGCGGATTTACCGAAGGCGTTCCTTCCGAGGAACTTATCCCCCCCGCGCTGGGCGAGGGAGCTCTGTAATCCCAATGCCGAGTGAATCCCACCCTTACGACACCTTCGTCGTTTTCGATGCCCTTTGAAAGGGCCTTCACATTTCTGGGCTGTAAATCACGAGGCAAGAGCCGATCACACTTCGCAGTGACACTGATAACAGACTCACCCTCCGCCTTCGGGCCCATAAATCATCCGTAGGAACCTCTGCAGCTACCGCCACTTCACAGCGACTGAATGCGAAGTTAAACGTGGCTACGTTTCAAAATAAGAATGAAACATGTAACTCAGTACAGGTGCAACAGAGACAATAGACAAGAAAACAAGTGAGAGACAGAGAAGGGAAAGCAGAAAAAAACACAAATAAAAGAAATAATGGGTTGGCTTATCGTGACGGTAGCATTCTAGGCATGTATTTGAGAAGTACTAGGTTCGAATCTTGGCTTGGACACTGACTATCATGGCTGAAGGCTCAGGCTTCCCACCGCGGCGGCCAGGGTCTGGTCAAGTGGGATTTGTGGTGGACAAAGTGGCGCTTGGGCAGGTTTTCTCCGAGTACCTGGGTTTCCCCTGCCAATTCTCATTCCACTGACTGCTCCATATTCATCATCATCATCATCTGTCATCCGGGGCTGGTACAATAGGCCAAACAGTAGCCGCAGTATCAAGTGGACTCAGTCTCACCCCATGAGAAAAATAATCAAATAAAAAATCGTGAGTGAAATTTTCGTGGTTTTTGATTAAACTATACCACTTCCTTGCAAATCCTCTGAAACGCACCCATCCTGCCATCTGTCGCCAAATAGCCTCGATTCTAAAAGCGTCTTTCAATAAACAACGGAAAGGATTTGGAAGAAAACTATCGTGACGTGATCCATATATTTCCTGAGGCAGACACAGAGCAGTAGGATAGCCGATATCCAGGGCGAGACTCTAAGCAAGCATCTCCCGAATTCAGTGTTACCGCTGCGCTAACTCGATCTTGCAGAAGGAAGTGATGGTGATCTAATTTGGATAATACCCCGGAACTTACTGCCTGGGACTGAGGAAAACTAAGAAAAAACTCAGCACGTTAGGTCTCCGAGTCATCGAGTTCTGGAATTGCAACCTCTCGGTAGGAAGCATGGGAGCGCGACGGTGGTGCTATCTACTTTTAGTATACTTCTTATTTCGAAGTAGACTTATGGGACACGCGGTAGAGTAGTTGGTTGAGGCACTATGTTACAAGCCGGAAGATGGCGGGTTCGATTCCTGATTAGGCCATTGGATTTATTTCATTTACCTAATCCTACCAGCCGCACTATGGCCCTGGGGTCGGCTCAGCTTCTAACAGAAATGAGTACCAGGAATCTTCCTGGGGGTAAAGAGCGGTCGGTGCGTAAGGCTGACAACATTACTGCCATCTATGAGCCGATTGTCTAGAAAATGTGGTAGCCACTACGTCTCACAACCCTATGGGCCTCCACGACCTGTTACAGGGATAGCTTTAGCTTAGCTTAGAAATACGGTTATGCGATTGCAACGCTGTCTGTGTGTCTATGTCTCCTCCGCTGGCTACTGAATGTTTGAACCAATTTTTATGTAACTCTGTACGTATATCATGACAACTGAGCCCAGCTATGTGTATACATGTATATTCTATCGTTGCTAGGCAACGGCTGGTATAACGTTACCGCGGCAATTAATACACACGTAACAACAGAAGATTTGTTAAAAGCGTAGTTTTTATGCGGTCTGTGTCACATCAAAGGCGATTAGTTCTTCCCAGAACTTCTTGCAATGCAGAGATGTTAAAGTGAACAGAAGGGAATGCAAAGCGACTTAGTTATGATATTTCCGTGCAATTTTCACGAGACAGTTGTCCCTAACTCAAGCACAGTGGTGTGTCCACGTGCGGGCTGTTCCACCCCGGCTCCGCTGCAATTAACATAACAATGAGTCTAAGGGTGGCACAAAGAATCAGTATGCTTGATCAATATGGCTGAACGGTGCAGTGCTGGAGGGCGGACTTCCCCTTGTGTCACACAGCTTGTCCAGCTGTCACCATCGCCGTATTTGTGTACAAGGGACGCTGTTTAATACGATATGAAATGCGCTGGGAATATTATGTTTTTAACGCCAGAGAAGGGAGCACTTCTTATGCCATACACATCATCATTCTCGCAGTAGGCATAAGGAATCTGCCATGTTGATCCAGAAATCTTAATAGGGGATAGAAATGAAAGCATTGTGTTTCAAAGAAGCAAAAGGGGGCATGGAAAACCAACAGCTTTTCTCCCCAGAACTGTCAATTTTATTGAATGTAGGGGAGAGAGAGGGCCCACATCTAAATACTCTTTAATATTATTATTGTAGCATGTAGACACGTTGCTAAGTAATGTCTCTGTAAACAACGGCTGTTGCTAGGTAATGACCATAAATAGCAACATAAATAGTGTTCTATACGCGGTCCGAGCGATAGGTACGTGATGCAACAATAGAAGAACTGTTTGGAGATGTGTTTTCTATGCAGTCCGTGCCGAGGGGACATAAGAAGTGAGCAGAGTGGAGTGAGCTGCAGTGAGAAAGGCAATAGCCAGCGAAGATGTGAAGCCATGAACACGGAAATTGAGAGATATTCGGCGTTGGAAGCCGTTAGCAGACAACGACAGGTGAAGATACAGCAGACTGAGAAGATTTTATACGTGCTGTAGTGATTTGCAGAGTGTGTGAATTATACATAACGCTATTTTTACTTGTAGTTATGTTCTTTAACAGTTCACTAAATTCAGTTGCCAATCGAAACCCAGTCTATAGTCACTCAAATAAAATCTTTATATTATTTGCATCATTATTGTATTTAGTCATCATCATCAGTAATCTGTCAGACGACAGGTCCACAGTCTCTTCCAAAACAATTCCTCCACATAATGCTATCTAGAGCTTTCTCCTTCAAATGACAGTATCCTCTTCTGTCCCCAAGGTCATCCAGCATCTTCTTACGTCTTCTTCCTCGTCTTCTTGTCACTTCTATCCGCCCCTCTATCTTTCCTTCCATAACTTCTTTTAGAAGGCAGTTTCTGCGTAAAACATGACCAATCCAATTAGCCTTCCGTTTTCTTATTTCATGTAGGATATTCCTCTGCTCACTGACTCTAATTAACACTTCTTCATTTCTCACATAATCGGTCCAACTGATCTTCTCCATTCTTCTCCAACACCACATTTCGAAACTTTCCAGATGTTTCTGATCTACTGCCCTAAGTGTCCATGTTTAAGCCCCATACAGAGCTATGCTCCAAATGTAGCATTTCAGTAGTTTCTTCCTCAAATTTAAGTCCAATTTGCTGGTAAAAAGATTCTTCTTCTTGCTAAATGCAGCTTTTGCCATGGCAATCCTGGATTTAATTTCACTGTATTTAGTATATGTGTAAAATGTGACTGTCACATTAATTGAAGAATATTGTCACGTGTAAGGGGGGTAGGAGTGAGTGATATTGTGAGTTATAGGTCTGATTGATTGATTGGATTTATTATGCGTCTCTATTACAATTTCACGTGATTACAACAGTTCACACATTTGACTCCTTCTGGATAACGAATCTCTCTCTGTTGTCTGGACCATGCACTGGCCTCTAGTCTACTCTTCTTTATCCTTCTGTATTCTTCTGTCGTATTCTGTTTTCTTTTTGTCAGTTCTCTCCCTGAGGTAGCTTCTGGTCGAACCGTGTGGAGAGCAGCTCCTTGAATGGTTCTCTTTTTGCGTCTCCGATGTAACTTCCCGTTCCTGTATCCGTTGCCTAGGAGACGTTTTCAGTAGTTCCTCTGTTGTCGTGAGTATTGAGACCGAAGTTCTATTGCTGACCGTGTTACACGGGGTTTTCTGGTTCCATATATTAATGCTTTGTGCAACCCGTCACACTACTGACGATGTGAGAGAACAGGGCGGTGAGGAAGATATTTGAACCTAATAAGGAAGTGACAGGTAGTTGGACAATGAGGCCGGTCTAGAAAACCGAGATTAAACGGCGGTGGGGATCTGTTGCGCTGACCACATGACACCCTCTGTCTGCAAAATTTGGCACTAACTTCGCCTACAAGTGGCGATCGCTCCGTCGGTATAGTTCGCTTGTGGGCTACAGTCCACGGATTATTTTTTAAATAATGAGGAAACTCATATTTTGACACTCGTCATCAGATATTATTAGGATAATCAATTAGAGAGTATGAGATAGGCAGGACATGTAGCATGCATGGAACAGGAGAGAAGGCCTAGCTTCCTAATGGTCTCTTTTCTTCGGATTCTTTTGTCAAAAATTTCACATATCTTCTCCCTGATAAGTTATCCGTGCCCTACACATCGAACGAAAGTTACAGAGCTTCGAGCCAAATATCAGATCTTAATATTATGCATGATGTCCCATGAATTATTTGTGAAATATGAAAATATTTCGATGCTGCTGATGTGTGACAAGTTACACAAATATTCTTATCTTCGTACAATTCAAAAGATTTTAACCTATATTTTCTCTTCGCCTTTGTATCTCTCGATTACTGACGTTTGAAAGACATCATCTACACAGACTTGGAACTGATAAAGGCTCGTAGTATTGTCTCGTGGATCTTTCAAGCAAAAATTTATTATCGGAATGTCATAGTTAATAAATAAGCAGTGGGGTTTGATTAACTGGTTTGTTGGCATTTCATAAGCTAGATGTTGACATCTTGTTAAACAATACGAGTAATTGACAAACTTTCACATCTCTGAGGACAGGTGAAGACTAGTTATCTGTGAAAATGACACGTGTAAAAATAGTTTGTCAACTTTTTGACGTATTTCAGTTCCAGCGTTTGGAGAGGATTCTTTCAGTTTAGAGACGAATCTATCCGATTCTTAAGTAAAGATGCCGTGAAGAAACACTAATTTAGGTCTAGTGTTATAGACCGCCTCTGTGGTCTAGTGGTCAGAGTTCCTGGCTACAGATCCATAGGTCCCGGGCTCGATTCCCGACGCTACCAGATTTCCTGAGAAGTAATGGGCCTGGAACGGGGTCCACTCAGCCTCGTGACGTTAACTGAGGAGCTATTTCAAGGAAATAGCGGTTCCGGTCTAGAAAGCCGAGATTAACGGCCATGGGGAAACGTTCCGCTGACCACGTGACACCCTCTATCCGCTAAAGTTGGCACTAACTTCGCCGGCAAGCGGCGGTCGCTCGGTCGGTATAGTTCGCTTCCTGACTAAAGGTCACGGGGTTTTATGTACTCTCATATTGAAAACATTCCGTTATGTAGCGTTTCAACTGCAGAGGTCAGTTGCACAGAGTATATTTCCCCAAAATAGAGTAGCAGCAACTCAGGGGCCCTCTTAAAAAGGACAAAATCTCCTGGGGGGGATAGGGACGTAGACCGTTACATCATCATTAGAACTTCACACCAAATTTTGTTCAAAACTACCACATGTAAAACTGGTCTCAGTTACAACAGGACCAGAAGATAACAGCAAAAAAATTGCATTCTTCTCAGCTGTTACTACAGTGTCGATATTATCGATATTTTTTGGCTACTGTTTTATAAAAACTCCGTTGCCTCTAGTCCGCAAGCGAACTATATTTATTATTATTAAATATTAATACCAAGTCTATCTACTGATTACGAATATTTAAAACATTAATTCTATCTGTTGCAAATATAGACCAATATATTTTATTTTTATTTATATTATTGTTATTATTATTATTATTATTATTATTCAAATCACATAAATTACCTTGTTTTTGTACTTTGATTTCATTTGTTTGTTTCCTTTATTCATGCTTACTTGTACTTGGCCTTTAGGCCGTTAAATTTAGACGTAAATAAATGGGAATTTAAAAAATGTAATAATAATAATATTATTATTATTATTATTATCAAAATATGAGTATTATGCTGACCAAGTCAAGGTCCAATTAGTACATCAGTACTTAACAACATCTTATGATATAGTCACAAATTTCTATGCTGGCAGCACGTTTCTTGCTTTCTGGGGTATTACAAAGTGTTAGAATTTACTCGATGCGCAAAACATTATTACACTGTGGTTTCAAAGAGTTCCTTTGGAAGACTTTCTGCAATATCCGCATCTCGTCTCATTCAACGCGCTTGCTATAATAGCTGTCACATTCCTAAGATCATAACCACATCTGACAGAAATGCAGGGCTTTGAAGACGGTGTTACGGCAATAGTCGGCCGAAGGAAGTCTGCCTCACAGGCGCCTCTGATATAGCAACGCCACTTCTCTGTTGAGAACGTACGTTCTGGGCATATTCCTAGGCAACGGTACTGCCTGTAACTCAAGCGGCCAGAAACCGGCTTCTTGCAGAAGAGGTTCAGATTCAGCCCCAGGTCGGACCATGTGACATTTCTGGAAGACAAAATAACACTGGGGATGGTTTTGCTCCGAACATTTCCTTTTCCCCTGCCAATTATCATCTATCATGTGAGACTGGTAGAATACACCCGTTTCAAGCCTAACTACGAAGGCACTAGGTTTCATTCCACCATATATGCCAAAAAAGTAAAGTTATCACAGTAACAGGCCGTGGAGGCCCATATGGTTGTGAGACGTCGAGGCCCCCACATTTTCTACACAATCGGCTCACAGATGTCGGTGAATTTGCCAGCCTTACGCGCCAAGTTATCGATGTAACAGCGCGTAGAGGCCCATAGGGTTGTGAGACATCGAGACACCGACATTTTACAAAATATCGGCTCACAAGTGGCGGTGAGGTTGTCAGCCTCATACAGAAGCCAGACAATTAATAAGCAAATATCAGGCGGAAAGCAGAGCTGCCGGATAGAGTAGCCTCCCCATGGAGGATAGCTACACCAGATTTGAGGTTCCCACGACTGTGACCTTCTTTCCTTACTCTTCAACCCTTAAGAAGGGGGAAAAATACGTTCTTCCGAAACGTCGGCAATGTTCTATCGGACTTCGCGGCGTCACATCCCAGAAATTATTTCCGTCATAACCACAATTCCATAAAGAGTAATAATAATAATAATAATAATAATAATAATAATATCGATAACATATAGGTAACACTAAATTCGGCATCACAAATCTGAATACGGTCACGTTACACGCCTGCCAACTTTCTGAGGCTCATTATCAGTATTGTTTCCGTGTTTATGTTGGCAGTACCGGCCACACACGATGATATTCAACTTGAAATTCTAAAGGTGTCAGTTAGACAATAGCCCCGTGGTCACTACGAAGGAAGCAACCTGTCAAAATTAAACGTGTCTACTAGCAAGAGTGGTACAATGGACAAGGACATAACGATCTTCACAGATCACAATGTCTTAGATATTTTTCCACGATTCTATTGGAAACACTCATTTCATGGTAACAATAAAATAAAAAATGGTAAAGCTATCCCTGTAACAGGCCATGAAGGACCATAGGGCTGTGAGACATCGAGGCTCCCACATTTTCTAGACAATCGGCTCACAAATGGCGGTGAGGTTGTCAGCCTTACTAACCGGCCGAAATTTACTCCCCAGGAAGATACCTGGTACTCATTTCTGTTAGGGGATGAGTCGACCCAAGGGCCATAGTGCGGCTGGAAGGATTAGATAATTAAAAATAAAATCTATGACCTCATCGGGAATCGAACCCGCGACCTTCCGGGTTGTAAAGCACAATAGACCATTGAAGGTCGCAATGCTAGGGCCAGTTTTATGGCTCACCCCTCTTACTCATTTCGTCTTGTAGCATAGTGCCTCAACCAACTACGCTAAAGCGTGTCCCCAGTAACAAGAAAATACAGTGAAAATAATTCCTCGCATTTCCGTCAATCGTTTGTTTCGAATTTTGTCACAGAGAAATTTTCGGTTTATTTAAATGGAAAACAAGCTTTGTTGCCTTAATGACAGTGGTTACATTAATTGTCTTTTAAACAGAGTGAAAGCCTCTTCATCTAACATGAATACGGAGCATGGTTCCTGTAGGGAGCAAGTACAAGCACACAAGCATCACAACAATTCCATTGATAATAACTTCCTTTATATCATATACTCGCGCACACAGTATACAATGCGTTATGGACAGGGAAATAATATTCAAATGGATTTTAGAGAAATAGTTTGATCACGTGAACTGAATTATATGAACTCGGATAAGATTTCAGTGCAGGGTTTAAGCGCAACAGACACCGAGGCCGATGCAAAGGAACAAAAGAAATAAAAGTGAGTAGTTTTCTACGTACTATGCAAGAACGAACTACCTAACTTCATGGAGCCGAATCCTTGTTGAGAAATCAACACTTGCTCAGCTTCTGAAGAAATTCAAGATCTGGCTTCCTGGTACTCATTTCTGTTAGAAGCTGAGCCGACCCCAGGGCCATAGTGCGGCTGGAAGGGTTAGGCAAATTAAAATAAAATCAATGACATCATCGGGATTCGATCCCGCAACCTTCCGGCTTGTAGCATAGTGCCTCAACTAACTATGCTACCGCGTGCCCCAAAACTATAATGTTGTAAGATATTTTAATATATAATTTATCCCATAGCTAGCATGAAGTCGGTATGTTAGGTTGAGCCAACTATATATATTGGGTGGCAAGATACAGTGGCGAGACTATAGCATAGTTATAAGCAGAGCAGCACGTGCGCTGGGCGCCATTCAGTGACTTGACGCTGAAGTTGTAGGAGCAGTGTAGTGAGTACGTGGAATGCATGGAAACTAACGCCACAGGTAACATAACAGTTAATAATATGCTGGATCAACTGATACATTTTGCAGATTAAAGTAGTGAGCTCTGTTTTACAACAACATAGAATTGCGGTCGCATTTCATGCGAATTTGAAATAGTACGACATAAAATATATTAATAAAGTTTGAAATAATGTGAATCCCAAAAAAAGTTCGGCAAAAATCACGTACTTGTTTCAAAACTTGTCTTGAATTATGCGAGATCTTCATGAAAGAATCTCTCGCATAAAATGCGATCGCTCCGTATTTAACCACAGTCAAGTGAAAGCTTCAATATATTTGTGATATTTTAGATGCGTAAATGAAATATAACGCGAACAGTGGTCGTTCCATAGCTCAGGCCGTTAGTCGCCGGCTTCCCATCGCGGGGGACCGTTTTCGAGCCCGGGTCAGGTTATGTGGGATTTATGGTGGACAAAGTGGCACTGGGGCAGTTTTTCTCCGAGTACTTCAGTTTCCCCTGTCAATCTTCATTCCACCAAATTCACTATCATCATAATCATTCGGGGCAGGTACAATAAGCCAATCAGTGGCTGCCGTGCCGAGTGGACTTAGTCTCAAACCATGAGAGAGAGAGAAAAAAATGCGGATAAATTTATGACTATTCTTAGCAAATTAAAATAAAGTACATTTTCAGTCTTCAGGGAGTGCATCCTGTTGTATCCTATCACGGCGAAGTGTGTGTGAGTTTTGATAGTTGTGTTGAGACAGGAACAAACAAAGAAATTCTAAAGTGCATTTTTGTTCACTACTTTACGGCGCACTTAGTACCACATGGCGTCGAACTGTAGGATAATAGATGCATGAAAAAACAGTAAAAGATAAAGTTGTCCCTGTCCTTAACGAATTAAGCATTACGCCATGAAAGTGTGTGGGGGAGTGGACATATAAATCCACACTGACAAAACAGTAAGGATTTGGAAGGAGGTGGTTGTGGCATAATGGAGGTACTAGCCTAGCATTTGCCACGAGGGAGTGAGGAAAACCACGAAGAACCGTAGTAAGGCCAGGCGATTTTGCTGAGCAGCTCCCGAATAAGACTCAAGAGATTTACCGCTACGCCAACCCGCTAGGCGAGAGAATGTCCGAATTCCTGTTCCCTGCATAGAGCATGAGTAACATTACATTGTAGAATGTGAACTGAATTCTTCTGACAACTGCTGAGTGTAACTATAGCTATTCTGACTCAAGCGGTTAGTCGCTGGCTTCCCACCGCCGTCTGGTCAAGTGGGATTTGTGGTGGACAAAGTGGCGCTGGGGCAGGTTTTCTCCGAGTACTTCGGTTTCCCCTGCCAATCTTCATTCCACCAATTGTTCCACAATCACCCTCACCTATCATCTGGGGCTGGTACAATAGGCCAGAAGTGGCCGCAGTACAAGGGACTTAGTCCCACCCCACTAGCAATAAGAAAATAGCTATTCTAAAGCCGTGGAATTTTACGGAGAATTAAAATGCAAAATATAAAGTTGTAAGTGTGCGCAAAACTCAAGGAGGATGAGTTGGACAGGGCATGTAGCACGACTGTTAGGAAGAGGAATGCATAGAGGATATTGGTGGGAAAGCCAGAAGGAAAGAGACCACTGGGAAGACCAAGGCGTAGGTGGGTGGACAATATTAAAATTGATCTTAGAGAGATAGGATGGGATGGTATGGATTGGATTGATCTGGTTCAGGATAAGGACCAGTGGAGGGCTCTTGTGAACACGGTAATGAACCTTCAGGGCCCATAAAATGCTGGGAAATTCTTGAGTAGCTGCAGATTTGGCTCCTCCTCAAGAAGGGCTCAGCTCCATGAGTAAGTGTGCAGAACTAAGCACTGTGCCATGAAGGCGTGTAAAATGGAGGTATATTTCCGCGCATTCTTGACCTAGACGGAAGTGAGCGGCTATTCTTACACCCCGATCGCATTCCTTCAGCGAAAGAGCCCCCGGTACCCACTGGGTAGGCCCCAGAGAAAGTCTGGACGCTGAACAGAATAAACACGTTTGATGAGCGATTCTGCGAAAGCGCCTTGAGGGAAAGCCGTCAGCCCTTCTCCCATAATAATGCATCCGCTTCACAGCCATGCTGTTATCGCATAACGGATAATGTTTCTAATTTTATACAAATTACCGTATTTACGCATGTATAGGCCGCGTGCGTGTATAGGCCGCAGCACAATTTTCAGACAGAAATAATAGAAAAAATAATTTTCTTGGAATATTATTTCAGGAGTAGAACACCCTGTATTACTAATTATGAATATAATTTTTTTTAAATGAAGTGTGATTTCGAATATAAGCCGCACCCCAGTTTTCCTCTTGAATTTTTGGCAAAAAATGTGCGGCCTATACATGCGTAAATACGGTACGTAGGGTCCGGTATAGCACGTTCGGTACTTCGACTAGGCCGCGGGCTTGACAACGGAAGAGTCCGGGTTTGATAGCCAGAAGATGCAAGAGATCTCTCTATTCTCCATAGCGTCCAGATTAGTTCTGGGACACGCGCAACCTCCCAGGACTGAAGGGTCGGAATTCGAATCCCGGTATGGCCAAGAATTTTCTCTTCACCCCATCGTCCAGACCGACTGTGGGGTCCACCCAACCTCCTATCCAATTGGTACCGGCGGGCCGGTGCATGAAATTGACCACTCGCCTGGAACTAGTGCCGAGGTCAAGAAAATGCGGATCTATACATCCACTCCACCATATGCCCTCATGCCATACTGCTTCATTAGTTAAGCATAGGGACAAATTTAATTATTTATTAAAATATTTCACATGACTCATCAGATTACGAGTGATAACCCACACAATGTTCTGGACAGTACAGACATATCACGGATGCCAGCAGTGGGATACGAACACACGGTCAATGACCTTGCACATTTGCTGGTCACTGTGAGCGGTTGAAACGAAACTTTCCAAAATAATTTATGGTTCTACTGAATATACAGAACAGAGTTGTGTGGGTCTGATTTCACCGCTCGGGGCGAGTGACATATGCCCTTCTTACAGTGGGTGTCGAAACGCTTGAGCCGTGGAACAACGTAAACATGAGACTGAGTGCTATAACCTTTTAGCATGAAGCGGGTCAGATGCATGATGGATGCATCATATCCAATTGTGTGTACGTACCAGACGTCACCATGACCAGAATAGAAGTCTGTGAGTCTGTACTAATTTAATGTGTGGAAGGCACCATAGTGTCAACGACACATTTCAATCGTAATATTGTCCACAAACTCCAGGATGCTCTTAACGAGGGATAGCTCAGTTGGTATAGTGACGGGCTGGACGGCCGGGGTGACATTCCTGGCTGGGCCAAGAGATTTGCTCTACTCCAAAGCGTCCAGGCTGGCTCTGGGACCCACCCAGCCTCCTAGCCAATAGGACCGGGAGGGAGGGGGTTACCCCGGGGCGTAACGTTCACCACTCACCTGCATCCAGTGCCAAGGTCAAGAATGACCCATGACTCGGTATATATCGTGACACCTGAGCCCATCTCAGCGGCGTACTTCATAAATCCCTCGCATCAGTTTCTGTGTCTGTAAGCATATCCCTCTTTTCGTTGCTTGGTGACGGCTGCGTAGACACGTTCCCGCGGCAAAGAATAAACGCAACAATAGAAGAATTGTTGAACACGTCATTTTCTGTGCAGTCCGTGTCTTACCAAAGAAGAGTCTGTTGTTGTGTCTGTGTATCCCTTTACAGTTGGTAGGTAAACATTCAACAATAACTTTCCCTCCGCAGTGAACAATTGTTAAAGATGTTGTTTCGTATGCGGTACGTGTCGTATCAAAGGAAATTAGCAGATTATTTATTTTCAGAAACTTCTTGTTTTTACTCAGAAACCTGAGCCGGGGTAGTGTAGTCGGTATAGCGACCGGCTACGGGCTGGACGGCTGAAGGGTCGGAGTTCGAGTCGCTGTAGGTTCAAGAATTTTCTCTTCTCCATGTTGTCCAGACTGGCTCTTGGGTTCAGCCAGCCTCCTATCCAAAGGGTACCGGGGGTTCTTTCCCCGGGGATAAAGCGGCAGGTGCGTGAAGCTGACCACTCAACTCCAACTAGTGTTGTAGCGCTTAATTAGCTAAATCAGCGACAAATTTACCTTTTTGTACCTTTACTAGAAAACCAAAGGAGGTATCTGTAGTTTCGAAAACACCAGTCATGTTGCTTATATGTAAATTAGGCGGGAAGGAGACAAGCATTTAGTACAGAAAGGTATATACACGTACGTATATTCCGTTCACACAATAAACGTGTTCACTGTAGTAAGATTGGTAGCACTGATTATGTTTTGCATATTCACAATGGTGTTAAGCGCACTAGTTAGCAGTCCTCCCAACATTTGAATGCAGAAAACAAGGCGTATTATTTAAATTTCTATTCTAATGTAAATGTACGGTGTTGGCAGTAATTATATTTCTGAAAATCGAACCCGATGCGAGATGCGATATTCATATGTTACAAGGGCTGAATGAAGTCAACAAGGAATACATAACGACAATTGGGGATAATTAAGGGGGAAGTTTTTAACGAACTGTTTTGATTTATGGTACATGTAGGCCTATAGATTTAAGCAGCAGGCGTGACGGGTAACCGTGAAAATCAACGACCACTTTTCCCATAAAACCAACAGTAAGCATATCCGATAGCCTCACGTTTGACTGCAGCTTATGGTTCAAGTATACGCGGCGACTTTGGCGGATCTGAGCTTCTCACGGCAGTAGCTATGAACATTACTGCCTTCTGAGGTAGGACGCAGTGTAGTATGATATATCGCTACCTACGTTTCGGAGAAACATGCCGCCACCTTCTTCAGGGCTGTTCACTAGTGATGATGGAGGGTGAAGCTAACGATATACCAGACTACACGGCATAATATCCTAGAAGATAGTAATCTTTTTGGTAATTATGTAGGATTTGAGGTTTTCACGGCGGTGACTACGAAGAATGCCGTCTTCTGGGATGTGGCGTCGGTTCATACAAGATCTACACGGCGCCATATCTCAGAATAATGCATCTTTTTTGGTAATTATAATTTTATGTTGATAATTTACAAATTAACGTTATAATTACACAAAATACAATTAAACATAAAAGTAATATATTAAATACCCCACGAGAACTACCGCCTTACCGTGGAGAGGACGGTTGCGCGCTCCAGTGACCGGGGGAGCTATGCTGGCGGGAGCGTAAGCTCCTGGTAGGGCAACCCATACCAGATAGGTCAAAGGGTAGGGGTCAGAAGTATATTCACTCATCTTCCGGGGTTTGGCGTGTGGTTAATGAACCCCCAGATAAGTTTTTTTATTTTTTTCTTGGCACTACAGCCCCAATGGGCCTAGGCCCACCTCCATGAACTTCTCCGTTCACCCAGAAAAGTTTAATATTAAGAAATCATAGAAAAGGCCAAGAACCACACAGGTTTGTAGCCCCAATAAAGAGGAAGAAATGAATTAAATGGGTCTAAGAGGGGGGAAAAGACCAACCGTCATTGTGCTTAATTAAATACGACGCCATGAAGATGTATGGGGAAGTAGAAGTATAGTTCCACTCATTCTTAACTTGGACACTGGACGGAGATAAGTGATCAGTTCACGCCCCAGCCACTTTACGCCAGGGGAAAGAACGTTCTCTGGTACAAACTTAATAGCAGTCAGGAAGCGACACACACCCGAGCTTGACGCTGTGAGTGAGAGAAAAATACCTTGCCCCTGCCAGGAATCAAATTCCAGTTCTTCGGTTGTTCACTCCAAGTCACTAGTAGCTTTGCCGCCTGAATGACCCCGGTGTCATAAATTCATTTATCCATCTCAGATAATGTAGTGAGAGATAATCCATTGTTCCACTGAAATGAATTCTTTACTCGCTGGTTCCATTAGGATGAACGAAAAGAAAATAGTAGTTGCCTCCGCGAGCAGCTTTTAGCTTCTGGTCTCCATCAGGCCCATCAGGCGGGGGTGAACTAGCGCCTCGTGGTCGAAATCGAATGCCGGAAGTAGGTACATGGATGACACAACCATAAATTTCTGTACATCTGGCCGTTTGGGTTCCTACCGAGCAATAAAGCAGACAGCAACATGACGTAAACGATAGGTCCATCTCCCTAATGGCTCTCACCCTATTAGCACAGTGTAAACAATGCGTATAATAAATTAGTTCATACTACTATGCTATATAAGCTTATACAATATATATGTATATAGTCACCAAACAGTGGTTCGCGAACCGCGAGCAAAGAAACGTTTCTCTTTGAGGTGGTTATTTAACGACGCTGTCAGTATTGTGACTATTTAGCGTCAATGGTAGGATGATTGATGTACGTGCAGCAATTAGTGAAATGAGAACTGGCAGTGGAAACGGGAGGACTTTGAGAAAATATTCCCCACTACCATAACAGATCTCTTGTGACTTGACACAGGATCGAAACCGGACCACCACCGTGGGAATACATGAAGGAGGATTATACGGAACAACAGAGAGAGAACGGAAGAAAAGTAAGACACTGGAGAAAGAAACAAACAAACAGAGAAAGAAATATAGACAGAAACTGATGAAATGAATGAAGGAAAGAAAGAAAAGTAAGACGATAATGAATGAATCGCCGAAAAAAAAGGAGAAGAAAGGAACAGACGAAGGGATTCATTAAAGGTAACAAGAAACAGAAGAAAATCTTAAATGAAACAAAAAGAGAAGCAAAAAGCAAACGGGTTAGCATAGCGGCAACTCTCTAGACTATTCTTACTTTCTCCTCTTCTTTATCCTTTCTTATTCTTCTCCCCTCTTATTCTCTTTCCTCCCCTTCTCTTCCTACTCTATTCTGTCATCCTCTCTTCCTCATCTCAATCTATTCTTTCATTTATTCTCTTCTTACTCCATCCCAACTACTCCCCTTCTTCTCCTTTTGTTCTCCCCTTCTCGTATACTTCATCTTCCCCTCTCCTCTTCTTACTCCATCTTCTCATTAGGTTTTCCTCTTCTGGTCTTTCATTCCTCCTCTTCTTACCCTATCCCTACTCTTATCCTTCTTCTTTTTTCCCCTCCTTTCTTCTCTTCCCACTCTATCACCTCCTTTTCTTTTCCTTTATCCCCTTCTGTTCTTTCGTGTCTCCTCTTCTTACTCTAGTTCCTCTTCCTCTGCTTCTCTCTTCACCATTCAGTGACATGACGAGCGCAATTGTGAGTTCAGGATCGGCAAGGTTTATTACTAATCATCACAACACGAACATGTAGTGGAGGTATAACTCCACGCATTCTTAACCTCGACACTAGATAAATGTGAGCTTCAGCTTCAAGCTCCGATCGCTTTAACCCCAGGTGTCCAATCTTTTGGAAACTGAGTGGGCTTGGACCCAGTCTGGACGATGTGGAAAAGAGGAAAGTTGCTTTCTCTTGCCGGGAATCGAACTCTGACCTGTCGGTCGCCCAGCCCGTAGCCCAGTCACTGTTCCGAGTCTGCCATCCTGGCTAATATATGAATAAACAAATAAGTAACTAAAGCAAACAAGAAAGAATATATATGTATGTAAACAAAATGCATGCATTTCTCTTTTATTTTGAGTTTGTTCGCGAATATAAAAAGACAATTATGCAGCGGAGTACACATTAAAACGACAGAAAGTTATACAGTATAAATAATACGTCATAACGACCAAATTGATATATTTGTTCAATAGCGGAGTGAAATTGTGTTGCAGCTTATCAGAGTCGATCGAATGAACTTATTGACCAATTACCGTTGTCACAATAACGTGATTAACGCATGAAAACCTATTTTCCCCTAAACAAATTGTGCCTTTAAAATACAGTCCCATCAATTTTTATATCAAATGGTTTTATGTATGATAATCAGTCTGCTTGTGGACATTCAACTCTGTAAATTAATTACTCAAACAGCCAACTTCTACAAACATTTGCTAATCAGCGAGCGACAGCAACCGTGTGAATATCCGTCAACCATAAACCTGTGACGTTGTACATTCTAAAGGGTTCTGACGGTTTGTGTACAACACACAGAATTACTGGGTTTCTGGACTTCTCCCATCACCCGGTATTCTAGAGAATAGAATTTCAATCACTGATTGCGATTAGCTCTTTCTAAGGGGCCACCTGCTGTCTTCGCTCGCTCGGAAACCGAGATCGTGGGTTCGAATCCCACTCAGGGCGTGGATGTTTGTGTGCGTTTTTCTGTGTTTGTCTACAGGCAGAGGCCTTGCGACGAGCTGATCACTCGCCCAAGGAGTCCTACCGTATGTGTAAGATCTAGTAAACCGAAGTGAAACGGAGAGTTTCATGGAGGTAGGCCTACGCCCAAATTGGGGCTGTAGCGCCACAGGAAAAAAAGGGGGGGGCAACTAAGTAGGTGTCTTATCTCCCCCTTCACCTGAGGAAGAAAACAGATCCAGTTTCCGAAACGTCGTGTTTCTTATTCTCTAGAATACCGAACGATTGGAAAAAGTCCGGAAACCCAGTAAATTTTGTTGTAGTTAATGATCCGTTATATAAAAAATTACGTGAAAAGTAACATCACAATTTGTACTTTTCATCTAACATTTCTAACTAATGCATATTGCTGAGTATTTTTGCAGAAGCTAATAGTTGCTCAGCCGGTCACGGTAGCCGAGCGGTCTAAGGCATGTACTGTCTTCGCTCGCTTGGAAACCGGGATCGTGGGCTCGAATCCCACTCAGTGCATGGATGTTTGGTTTGTGTGTGCGTTTTT
>NW_019724601.1:1582155-1750250 GCF_002891405.2 Cryptotermes secundus | reverse complement strand
TGCGACGAGCTGATCACCCGCCCAAGGTGTCCTACCGAATGTGTAAGATCTAGAAAAACCGAAGTGAACGGAGAAGTTCATGGAGGTAGGCCTAGGCCCACTGGGGCTGTAGTGCCAAGGGGTGAAAAAAAATAGTTGCTCAGCAATTTACGAAATCCCGAAGCTCATTGCTATGTTAAATAATCCCTATATTTGGCCAGACGAATCCAGTTTACACCTCCCATTCTATTTCTCAAATATCCCTTTTAATATTAACCTTCGAATTATGCCTGTGTCTTCTTATGTTCTCTTTCCTTAAAGTTTTCTGCCAGAACTATCACGTCATATCACACCTCTCATTCATGTTCTTCTCTAAAACTTTCGAATGTTCTGGCCTATGTAACGTAGGGTACACTAATTAGCTACTAATTAACGCGATAATTGTGGATGTGATGTGATATGATGCCGCATAGTCTGGCACATCTATCAATATATGAGATGTGACGCCGTGTTGTCTGCAGGTATTCAAATATCTGGGATATGAATTGCCGATCACAGTGGCCGCGCGGTCTAAGGAATGAACTGTCTTCGGCCGCTCAGACACTGGGATCGTGGGTTCGAATCCCATTCGAGGCATAGATCTCTGTGTGCGTTTATTCTGTGTTTGTTTTTTTCTGTGTGTAGGTAGAAGCCTTGCGACAGGGCTGATCCCTCGTCCAAGGAGTCCTACCGACTGTGTACAGGAATTAAAGGTAAAGCTATCCCTGTAACAGGCCGTGGAGGCCCATAGAGTTGTGAGACGTCGAGGCTCCCATATTTTCTCTAGACAGCCGGCTCACAGATGACGGTGAGGTTGTCATCCTTAAGCGCCGGCCGCCCTTTACCCCCAGGAAGATTCCTGGTACTCATTTCTGTTAGAGGCTGAGTCAAACCCAAAGCCGTAGTGCGGCTGGAAAGATCAGATAAACTAAATAAATTTATATATATCATCTCATCGGGACTCGAACCCAAGACCTTTTGGCTTGTAGCATAGTGTTTCAACCAACTGTGCTACCACGTGTCCCCGTATATAGGATTAAGAAACTGAAAAAGCGTCCAAGGTCCAAAGGGCTGTAGAGGCATAGAGAGAGAAGGGGGACATGGAACCGTGTAGTCTGGTAAAGACAGAATAAAGTCACCTCCCAGAAGAGAGTGATAAATTTGTAGTCATTTGAAATCGATTAATAATTACAATTATTATCAAATAATTTTTCAGATCAAAATGAATAAACATCTGTCCGGTACTAGAGGAAATTATTTGGCATTCAAACACATAAATTTGGCTGATACGCCATCTACGGTACAGTCTTCTTCTGATATCTGATCTGTTCCCATGTGAAACAGAAAGTGACCATGTATTATGATGATTATTATGATTATGACGGTTCTGCGGCTAATTGCCGCCATTACGGGGCGACCCACCCCTCCCCCCCGCCATCTTGTAATGTATCAGTTGTGTGTGATGATTCTGCTTGCATGACTGAAAGTAATTCATCACTCTCTGAGGGGTGGCGTGCCCCGTTAGGGGTGTCCCGTGGAGGGTGAGTCACCCCAGTAAAAGAACCTGCTTCTGTTATTATTTATAACGTCCTTACAACTATAAATCTACATTCAAGAGGCAGTAAAATCCCATAATGTAATTGTTTTCTAAGTGCCAGATGAACGTGAGTAATGAAGATGGTCGTTATATTACTGAACTAATTCCGTGATACGTCCTTATTGAGAAGCTGATAGTTACTTGCTTATTCATGGAGCTGAGCACTTCTTGAAGAGCCGCCAATTCTGCAACTAAAGAATTTCCCAGCAATTTATGTAACCAGAAGGTTCATTACCGTGTTCACAAGAGCCCTCCAATAGTCCCTATCCTGAGCCAGATCAATCCAATCCAAACCATCCCATCATATCTCCCTAAGATCCATTTTAATGTTGTCCACCCACCTATGCCTTGGTCTTTCTAGTATTTCTTTCTTTCTTTCTGGCTTTCCCACAAATTTCCTGTATGCATTCCTCTTCTCCCCCATTCGTGCTACATACCTTAGAAAATCAAGAAATGTGTCTTTATAGAGCCCGAAAGCTCTTCACGGTGTTCACAAAAACAAGCTGCTGGACCCTACATTGAACCAGCTGTATCCAGTATGCACCTTCATATTCTATTCTCAAAAATTCATCTCAATATTGCATATCCATCTACATCTATATCTCTCAAATGTTTTCTTACCTTGATGTTGTTCGTTCAATATGTTTCTTATATTTCCATTTATCGAGCGCATGTTGCATGTTTCATTCATCTTGATTTTATAAAAAATATTTCTTTTTTATTTAATGACGCTGTAAGTAGCTCAAACTGCATTTTGTCGAATGGTAAGGAAATTAGTGATTAATGAATTGGACAATATATTGAAGGAAGTGGTCGTGATCTAATTTGGAGTACTCTCCCGAAATCTGTCTAGAAGGAATGCGGGAAACTACTAAAAATCTCTGTCACAATGAACGGTATCCCGGGCCGGAATTCGGACTCGGCACCTCTCCAATAGAAATCTAGGGCGCTACCGCTCTACCAAACACTCATTCGATGTTCCACTTCGTGCCTTAATACTCCGTACGCTGACTCTGAGCTGGGAGCCTATATTACATAACGTGTTGGCTCTATTACTGTTATTATTATGCATTAATAATGAGTACATAAAGCTATTAGGCCTTATTCGCTCCGTAACCTTCACATTTTCATCCCTGGACTGTTTATATACGATATACAAGCCTCGTGAGGATAATTGAGGACTTATTTCAAGGAAATAGCGGCTCCGATCGCAGCCACCTGCTCAAGCTGGTTCCTCGCTCGCGGATTTTTTCTACCCCGAAAATGTAGGCTATACGTTCCTCCGAAACGTCGATTCACACAAGATATATGCTGCGCCACATCCCAGAAGACGGCATTCTTCAACATGTAAATAACTTCTGAAAAACAGTCTTCCTGTAACAGCGACAGATTATTATTTATTATTATTATTATTATTATTATAGGGGGTGGGTTTCCCCATGCACTTAGACCAGTTATTGGTCCATTGTGCGTCCCCCTTTAATTTCTACTGTCGCCATACCCTACCGGTACTGGTGCGTGCTATCAGCCCCGTTCAGCCAACGAGGTCAGTCGTCGGTATCTGATATTTCCCCCATCTACCAGAGGCATTTGAAACTACTTGGGCGGGAAACTGTTGCCTAATTTTGCTCAGAGGTCTCCTAGAGACATGAGGATCTTTTAAGTGCCGTAAATCTACGACACGGGGCCGACAGCAACAGATAATTCTGTTTCTATTCAGAATCTGTTCATTTTGTTCACCCCTGCACCATCATTCAAACCCCTTGGATGCGTGAAAGCTGGTTGGGGTGCATGGCCAATGAGTCAATGGAAAACATGCGAAAATGGGGTGGGGTAAACGTTGCACATAGGAAATGCAAACTGCCTATTATCATTGCCAACATTTAACAGCGATAATGAGAATTCTATTCCAAAAGAGCGACACGTCCATGTGACAGAATATGTAGCGAGGTTTTAGGTGTGTTTTTGTGGCATTCTACATAAGCAATAACAGTGGCTCACTGTTCATATTATAATCCAACCTAATGCATTATGAAGCCCCATACACAGCTTCAAACTTCATGGATGCACCATAAATTTCCCATGAATCACATTTCCATAAAGCCGTTAAAACAATAGCAGCCAACGTGACCGACGTATCTCATTTCAGAGCTCTGTGATGGTGACGGTCATCTGATAGCCTCGTCTCTCAATGGATTTCTCTGTTTCACTGATCTCTCAGTTCGGCTGACCTCCGTTGTCTGTGTCATTATAACGCTCTCATTTCCACTGAGATTTTAGAGATTAAAATGTAGACTTGCATATCCAATATGATGTCCTTCTGTGTGGAGGTGGGTTCGAATACCTCCACCGTCGCCCTTGGACTCGTAGAAAGCGAAGAAAAAGGAACACAGTGCCTGAGGGTATAACTGGGCCACCCTGTTCGTGGGGGATATAAATACGGGGACCTGGCCCTCCAGGTTGAGACAGTAAAATATGGTCAGGAGTCCCACGGGACTCGGACCTGAGAATGACTAGGCTGGCGAGGACCAGCAGCAATTGTAAACTACAGATCCATCCTTTCGTTAGAGAGGATGTTACGTAAGGACTATGAAAGCAAATGTTCTGCTGAAAAAAAAGTTGGTCGTGAGTCTCAAGGGGCTTGGTGCCAAGACGAACTGATTGGCGGAAAACTGCCAATCTTAATGTAACTGACTCTGACTAGAATATGATGTCATGATCTTATTGTTTTACATTTGTATCTGATCGAGAGTTTCCGGATTCAATCCTCACACATTAATATTTATTTTGGATAGGTCAATAATGTATCGCTGAATAGCCCGTGGAGGCCCATAGGATTTTGAGACCTCGAGGCTTCCACATTTTCCAGACAATCGGCTCACAGATGGCGGTGAAGTTTTCAGCCTTACGCGCCGGCCGCCTTTTACCCGCCAGGAAGATTCCTGGTACTCATTTCTGTTAGAGGCTGAGTCGAACCCAGGGCCATATTGCGGCTGGAAGAGTTAGGTCAAATGAAAAATCCAGTGACCACATTGGGAATCGAACCCACGACCTTCTGGCTTGTAGCCTAGTGCCTCAACCAACTACGCTACCTTACTTACTTACTCATGGAGCTGAGCTCTTCTGGAGGAACCGCCAATTCTGCAGCTACTCAAGAACTTCCCAGCATTTTATGGAACCCGAAGGTTCATTACCGTGTTCGCAAGAGCCCTCCATTGGTCCCTATCCTGAGCCAGATCTATCCAATCCATACCATTCCATCCTATCTCTCTAAGATCCATTCTAATATTGTCCACCCACCTACGCCTTAAACAAAAAATCAAACTCCGTGGCCTGTAGTCCGAAAACGAACTATACCGACCGAGCGACAGCCGCTTGTTGGCGAAGTTAGTGCCAACTTTAGCGGATAGAGGGTGTAACGTGGTCAGCGCAACGGATCTCCACGGCCGTTAATCAAGGTTTTCTAGATAAATAAATCCATTTCCTGGACCATCAACCCTGTGGCCTATAGCTACAGCGACTGAGCTAGGAGAGAAAGCCAAAGAGAGGCATGTGTTCCGTGTCTAATGGAATGAATAACTGGAAGCGGTTCAGAAATATCGACCTGAAGACTGATATAAGAGGTTGGGGTGGGGTACGCAGACGTCGCCCACTGCAGAGTATGACAGCCATCAACTCGAAATGTGGACACAGTGAAAGATAAGAAATCGATGGACATCCATTAATGGCCTGTCTGTCTGTCAGGGCGTGTGTTCCATTAGTCCGTACTTGGAATCAAGTGGCTTTAATCTCTGCATTTTAGCTCCTAGCACGTTCGTCACAGAAAACTAACAGTGCTTTGGGGAATTTTCATTTATCTGCTTCGCAATGCTGGACTCTCCAGCGTTATAATTCTTATGGGGAGTCCTCAAGTTCTGTTTCACGAACTGGATGGACTTCAGTCCGTAATGTACACAGTCTTCTCGTGGGTATACATTCAGACCTTGCGGCTTCTCACCAAGGCGACACGGGTTCAATCCCAGGTTATTTCATATGTGATTTACGGTGAACAAAGTGGCACTGGGTTTTCCTTACCAATTCTCAACCTCGGCACTGGATAGAGGTGTGGTCAGCTTCACGTCCATGCCGCTTTACCCCCAGGAAACAGTCCCCTGTACCCATTGTGTAGGAGGCTGGTCTCAGAGACGGTCTGGATGTTATGGAGAACAGGAAGTTTCTTATTTCTGCCAGAAATGGAACTCCGATCCCTCGGTTGTCCAGCCAATAGCCTAGTCTCTATACCAAATTTGCTGCCCCAGTTAAATGGGTTGTTACTTTGAATTGTTACTAGCTCAAGTTCTGCGTCTCACTTCAACCTAAGAATGAAGAAGAGAGAGGCTGTACAAGGCAGAGAAATGAAGGTCTGACTCCCGACAGGGGTAACAATTTTCTACCCTCCACAGCATCCAGATGAATTCTGTCGCACACCCAGACTATTTCCCCGGAGATAAAAACGACAGAAGCGTTAAGCTGAACACTACCTATCTAGTGTCGATATTAGGAATGCGTGAAATAATACTTCCATACGTCTTCATGACTTATTTGCTTAAGCACAGAGACTGTTTTCTCTTTACCTTACCGGGTTCTTTCCATATATGTGAAAAGGGACAGTCGTGGCCTATCCCGACATTTGTCGTGAAAGATGGAGGAAAACCACGAACGCCTTTATTCAACGTGGTCGGTATCTAAGGGCGGCCGCACACCAACTGCATCAAGACGTGAGACAAAAGACGCAGTCTTGCTTCATTCGTGATTCGTCACCATGAAGCTGACGTCAGCCTCATGACTTAGACCGGTGTGCGGCGGTTTTCATTATCTCATTCGTTTCAACTGTACTCCTTTCTTTGCGTCATGTCGCAGATATCGTGTCTTGACTGTTGCATGTCTTGACGCATGCTGGTGTGCGGCCTACCTTAGTCGAGATTGAAACAGGACACCTCCCGAATAGATTTTAACAAGTTTCATCGTTCGAGCCTGTTTGCTTGATAACACTTGTCATCCGAATGTCCACATTGACTGCATTCTGCATTCCCGCCCATCGTCTGCTCTCTTGGGAAGTACTGCTTGAATGAAGGAAGGAGAGAAACGAACGAAAGGAAAAGAAAGGACAATCCAGAGTTCTGCTGTGTGTAAGCTGAAGCCGCAGACGTGGATGAATTTGATCCAGCCTGCTCACACCTGTCTAGCGCTAAGCAATCGATACTTGACACTGTGCACTGAACCGCGAGAGATCCACCAAGTACTGGCGAGCAGACACTGTCAGAACCAGTTGGCTAGCCATTAGCCGTAACTGCTACACAAGTTAACCTCATTGAACGCTAAACCGACACATTTCACACACTCATAACCTGTATCCGTAAGATCCATTTTAATATTATCTTTCCATTTCATTTTCGCTCTTCCAGTGCGTTTTTAGCCTACTTTCCTCCGTGGTTTTATTCAACAAGCGAACTATACCGACCGAGCGACCGCCGCTTGTCGGCGAAGTTACTGCCAACTTTTTGCGGATAGAGGGTGTCGGGTGGTCAGCGCAACGGATCCCCACGGCCGTTAATCTCGGTTTTCTAGACCGGAGCCGCTATTTCCTTGAAACAGCTCATCGATTATCATCATGAGGCTGAGTGGACCCCTTCTAGACCCACTACTTCTCAGAAAATCTGGTAGCGCCGGGAATCGAACACGGGACCTCTGGATCTGTAGCCAGGAGCTCTGACCCCTAGGCCACAGAGGCGGTCAGCCTACTTTCCTTCTTTTGAATAAAATAAAAGTAGGCTTATGATATCACCATGCAGCCTGTGTGTCTGTGCATCCCCCTCACTCAACTTTTGAATGCCTGAACCAATTTTTATGAAACTTAGTATGTATATCATGGCACCTGACCCATCTCAACGGCACACCCCATAAACGCTTCCCTTCAGTCTGTGTGTCAATATGTTGCTAGGAAACGGTTCGGTAAAAACGTTATCGACGCAACGAATGCACACGAAACAATAGAAGAATTGTCGGAAACGTTGTTTCCTATGCAGTCCGTGTCGTATCAAAGCAGAATCTGTGGATCTGGCTATCATCCTGTCTATGCTAGGCAACGGCTCGGTAAATACGTTCCCGCTGCAACGACGAATATTTGAAGGAGTAATTGTCTGTACAATCCGTGTCATATCAAAGGAAATTAGGTGATAAGTTCTTCCCAGAACTTCCTGTAATGTAATATAGATTTACGCTTCGACAGTTCTAGATTCGAACCCAGGTTGTCTACAGAAATGTGAAAAAAAAATAATCAGTTGCAGTGGAATAAATTTGGGAAGAATCGCCTATTACAATAAAATTCATGATTAATAATTTTATGTATGTATGCGCACATAAATACGTGTGCCTACATATACAGGCCTGCATTAAGCTTACATATACATATATAAGGAGCCGGGATAGCTCAGCCAGTATAGCGACGGCCGGGGTTCGATTCCCGGCAGGCTAAGTGATTTTTTTCTTCTCTGCGGCATCTAGACCAGCTCCGGGGCCCACCCGGCTTCCTGTCCAATTGATACATGGGAAATATTTCCCCGCGGATAAAGCGGCCAGGGCTTGAAGCTGACAGCTCACCTTCATCTAGTGTCGAGGTCAAGAATGGTGGATCTATACTTCCACTCCCCCATACGCCTTCATGGCGACCCCTCGGTCGTCCAGCCCGTAGCCAGACGCGATACCGACTGCGCTATTCCGGCTCCCAGATGTCAAGTAACAGATGTAATATACAGTTAGATTATATAAGTGACCATAAGAAAAACCGGGCTTCAAACCTAACATCCCAATGCACGGCCGTCAAAGAAAAAGACTTTATCGGTGTTAACGTGCAGGAAAATACAGCATGACAACGAATTCTCTGGTTGAGTGACAGACATGAATGATTACTGGAAGTTTAAACCGGTTGTTGGTCTAATGGGTAAACAACTTTTTAACACTCGATAACTACTAGACAGTTGGGTCATCAGATGGGGTCCTTGTAGTATGGCCTAAGGAGTATTTAAAATATGAAAGAAAGGAATACACTGTGAAAAGATTCTCTTGATAATACAAATATTTCGTCACTGGAAGAGGGAGAAGAAGAAGGGTCGCGCCGGTCCGGGTTCGAACCCCGCTCTGGTGAAGTGGGATTTGTGGTGGACAAAGTGGTGCTGGGGAAGGTTTTCTCCGAGTACTTCGGTTTCCCCTGCCAATCTTCATTCCACCAATTGCTCCACAATCACCCTCACCTATCATCTGGGGCTGGTACAATAGGCCAGAAGTGGCCGCAGTACAAGGGACTTAGTCCCACCCCGCTAGGAATAAAAAAAATAAAAAACGCGGGAGAGGAAAGTGGGTAGATAGTGAAATCAAGAAGTTCTGGGAAGAACTAATCTTTCTCACTGCATATTGAGTATCTGATAGGGCATCGACCGCACAGAAAACACCATGTCGAACAGTTCTTCTATTGTTGCATGTGTGAATGTAGGAATATCTATAACAATGGCGAAGCAGCTAAGTTTTAATTGTTGATTGATTTCGATGTGTTCTCTTTTGATGTCAAGAGTAAATAACTGGAAATTTGTACACTAAACACTGACTGAAGTAACTCTGTGATGGCAACACGTGAAGTGATGTAAAAGTAAAGTAAAACTGTCCCTGTAACAGGACGTGGAGGCCCATATGGCTGTGAGACGTCGAGGTTCCCACATTTTCTAGATAATCGGCTCTCAGATGGCGGTGAGGTTTTCAGCCTTACGCACCGGTCGCCCTTTACTCCGAGGAATATTCCAAGTACTCATTTCTGTTAGAGACTGAGTCGACCCCAGGGCCATAGTGCGGCTGGAAGAATTGGGTCAATTGAAAAAAGAAATCAAATGACCTCATCGGGATTCGATCCCGCGACCTTGCGGTTTGTAGAATAGTGCCTCTGATGTGTTTAATAAAATATCGGAATTGTGCATATAAATAAAACATCACAGTTCCTCCAGAGAAATGATGGTTTACTACAACAAAGTAGGAGGTACATTGCTTCTATTAGCACTGTTCCCACTTCATTATCTATTTTTGATCAAGCTATTCATGGAACGATGTTGAATGAATCAATTAAAACACAGAATATTAGCAAAAGCAACGAAATGTTCTATTGGCAAATTCTACTCCTCGTATCACGAAACATTTCTCGTATGTCAGGATTCTGTGAAGGAAACGAACACACTTCGAATTCCGCAACAAACATTTCATTGGTTGCGAATTGAAACTGTAAATGTTCTTTCAAATATGTCTCTCTAAACGCAGCCACTAACGCGAAATATTAGAACACTGTGAATGTATTCGGACACTAACCTTGTGTTATGGTGGCCCATCTTGCAACAGCAGTACGAGTATCAACAGCAGCAATTTAACACCCATAACACTCTGTAAACTCGATGACAATACACACATTAGTATCAATACGTAATTAGATTCACACGTAACTCATTATTACAGCAAAATATATCTCAGCACCGGAAAAACAACAATGGTTTCCACTATGCAATATGACACAGTAACAAACGCGGGCGAACTGGACAGATGCGAGCACGGCATTATGGGAATTGGGAGACGGGTGGGAGACATTCAAGTAATTTAACAAGAAAGACAGGTTACTAAGAGGATAACAGGAGAATTTCAGTCAGGATGATTTCGGCGCTAGTAACGCAGTCAGGTCCCTTTGAAGAACCCTAATTAGATTAGGGGGCGAACAGTGGATCCAGCATGAGTGTATGGGGCGACTGAAATAATTGTCACTCCTGAATCAATACCAATACCAAGTAAAACTGCAAAAACAGAAGAGTATATATATATCTTGTATCCTCATGCTTGCAAGTAAGGTAGCGGTGAGCGCCATAGCTCAAGCGGTTAGTCGCTGGCTTCCCACCGCGGCGGCCCGGGTTCGATCCCGGGGTCTGGTCAAGTGGGTTTTGTGGTGGACAAAGTGGCGCTGGGGCAGGTTTTCTCCGAGTACTTTCGTTTCCCCTGCCAATCTTCATTCCACCAATTGCTCCACAATCACCCTAACCTACCATCTGGGGCTGGTACAATAGGCCAGAAGTGGCCGCAGTACAAGGGACTTAGTCCCACCCCACTAGCATTAAAAAAAAAGGTAGCGGTGAACTGAAGCTCTGAAATTACGCAATTTGTGATTAACATAGCAATGAATTGGCGAGAGTTCACATATTATATAAAAATAAGTTTTATATTAGGCCATGAATGAACAAGCAGTATTTTGTGTGTCGTACCTATTTCGTGAGTACTGAAAATATTTTGGAAGAAGACGATATACGATTGGCTAATTGTGCGTATTGTTTGTGGAAGGTGGCTTTAGACGTCGGTCTCTGCGTACCGTTCAATAACATGTAGGTCTCTAAAGGAATACGGGAGAAAACAGAGGAAGTTAATATTACGAAATTTTATGTAACAAATGAAAAAGGCTTCCCGTTGATCCCAACGGGTGTTACGCTAATAATAATCTCAGAGTCAATATATATATAGTGCCGAGGTAGCGTAGTCGGCATAGCGACTGCCTACGGGCTGGACGACTGAGGTGTCGGAGATCGAGTACCGGTAGGGTCAAGAATTTTCTTTTCTCCAAATCGTGCAGACCGGCTGTGGGGTCCATCCAACCTCATATCCAATGGGTACCGCGGCCTCTTTCCCTGGGGGTAAAGCGGCAGGGGTGTGAAGCTGACAACTCACCTCCAGCTAGTGCCGACTTCAAGAAAATGTGGATCTATACATCAGAGGTTAAGAAGGTGTTTTCATTGACGCTTGCGCACAGGACCGTCTCTGACTACTGAGGTTGACTTCAGTATGGACCACTAAAAAGTGCCGAGACATATGTCAAAACAGGCTACGACCACTTCTTTCCACCTGAATTGCAATTGGCAGTTCACAGACATCTGCTACTGAAAGCTACAGAGTATATAAATAAGCTATGCAGTCAAAAAGAACATCTTAAAATAAACAAAAATAGGAACACGATTATCACTCTTGTACAGGAAGAAAGGTGCAAAGATATTAGGGAGAAAGAGAGTTGATGAATTGCTATTCTAAGCGTTGCGGGTTGCATGTTGGATATAATTTTCAGCACAAAGCTTGTGTGATAGCTAAACGCTGCTAATTGTTTATAACGCGCCTTATCATCTGCGCAAGATTATAGAAATTAGTTACAATCCTAACGGATTGCTCTTCGTAATAGCATCATACGCTAAATTACACAGTCAAGTTAGAAGTGTCTGCATTCACTTACTCATGGAGTTGAGCCCTTCTTGAGAAGCCGCCAGTTGTGCTGCTACTCGAGAATTTCCCAGCATTTTATAGAACCCGAGGTACATCACCGTGTTCACAAGAGGTCTCCACTGCTCCCTATTCTAAACCAGATCGATCAAGTCCATACCACCTCATCCTTTCTCTCTAAGGTCCGTTTTAATATCGTCCACCCACCTACGTCTTGGCCTTCCTATTGGTCTTCTTCCTTCTGGCTTTCCCACCAAATCATATATGAATTCCTCTCCTCACCCATTCTTGCTATATGCCTTGCCCATCTTATCCTCCTTGACTTGATCACTCTAATTATACTTGGTGAAGAGTACAAGTTTTGAAATTCCTCATTATGCAGTTATCAATAATAATGCCAGTCACGGTAGCCGAGCGGTCTAAAGCATATACTGTCTTCGCTCGTCCGAAAGCCAGGATCCTGGGTTCAACTCCCACTCAAGGCACGGATGTTTGGTGTGTTTAATCTGTGTTTGTGTTGTCCTGTGTTTAGGTAGAGGCCTTGCGACGAGCTGATCACTCGGCCAAGGAGTCCTACCGTCTGCAAAATGATCATGAAACTGAAAATCAGAGGCCAGGGCCCAAGGTGGCTGTAGCGCCAGTGAAAAAATAATAATCAAATAATAATATGGGCATAATCAGAAGGAGGAATGAGAAATGAGGATGTCAAGACAAGAAGATGAAGAAGAAAACGGGAAATAGAAAAGTAAGAGGAGGAGCAAACCTCCATACTCAGGCCAGGAAATCCTCCACCCTGAAAAGAGAGAGAGAGAGAGAAGCTTTTTTTCTTAGAAATTTTGGAAACCATCTAGCAGACTACACGGTGCCGTAATCCAAATAACCATGGAACACTTTCCATGTTGAGAAGCTAACAGTCGCTCAACTGCTCAAAATGTATGCCCGAAGGTTCATTACCGTGTTGACAAGAGCGCACCACTGGTCCCAATCCCGAGCCAGATGAGTCCAGTTCACACCTAGGACGTACAGTGGACATATGCGCACACAGAGACCGTATCTTAGTACGAGTAGCAACAGCTGCAGATCGCCAGCCTCCCACTGTATGCCTCCTTGTTCCAGGTGCGGCCTGCCCTGCAGAGGCGACAGACAGCTTGACAAGTATGTAGACAGGTCCACTCCTTGTAAACCGATTCTCTCTGTCAATATTTCCAGTTCCGTGTGAAGCCGGGGGATGCTTGGCTTAGCTAAACACACATTCGCCTCATTCATTCATTCATTCATTCCCTCTCTCTTCAGATGTTTCTCTTTCCTACTTCTCGTCTTTTTCACATCATATTCTCCTAATTATAATATATTGTCATGTAGCATGTGTGACTATAGACGGGGTTTTCATTGCTTACGGGTCGTACTTAAAAATAACTACAACATATCTCTATTTCAAAACTTTAAATTTCACTAGAACACAAAGTCTTGTGTTATCAGTCTGTTACTAGACGTTTCCTGGCAACGGCTTCAACAATAGCTATTCTTCTGCCTCCGGTTAGAGACCTCTCTTCACAGACTCCCGTATAGAATTGACTGGGTCGCCCTAATTGTCCTCCTTCTAACTCCTCTACACGGACCACGCAGTAAAACCCCATTTCCAACAGTACGTCCATTGTTGTACTTCGATTTCTTGTTGCGGGAACGTTTTTACGAAGACGTTGCCCAGAAACGGCTCTGGTATATCCGCCCATCTCGCGGTCGTTACATAGCAACGGCTGTAAACGCTGCAATATTAATAATTATTATTGTGTAATCAGCCTATTTCTCTGTCATCTTTCGCTACCTCTTTTTCTATTAATTTTCTACTTTCATCCCGTTCTCTTTCTCTTCTCGTCCTTCTTATCCCCTTTCTTCTCATTCGCAATCTCCGCTCTCTTGTGAATATAAATTCGTATACCCAATTATGTCGTTTACTGCATTCTCAACCGATCGCGATTTCATTCTTAAGGTTTGCTTGCAGAGCTGTGAGTATCTGAACTATGTACGTGTTACAGCCATTAATTTCGTGGACTATGTTTTTATCGCATCACATTACAAGGTATATTATATTTAAGCACCCTGTTGCACTATACACTTCTATATGTAATAATGGAAATGCCATCGTGAATGCAACAATTTATTTGGTTGTAGTTCTTTGTCTTTTCTTCCTCTACACTACATGTTTCGGCCGTAACTGGCCATCATCAGGTGTATTTTTCACTACGTAGCTGTCGCATTGCACACAATCTAAAATCTAAAACACCAGCCTGTCAGTTTTGTTTAAAATCTCGCCCACATAAGCTCGTCAATTTGATTTTAGAATTATAATTTAAAATTTAAAAATTTATAACTTTTAAAATTCGAAATTTAAAGTTTTAAATCACAGGTACACACGCTCTTGTCTACATGTGCTGCAGCGGCTATTTCTAGTTTTCAGCACCGTTCACGTATTATTCTGTGCAGGCTCCCTGTGTGTTTGTCGCTGCTCATCTTTAATACGCAGAGTAGCGTATTAAAGATGAGCATTTTCTGGTTCACATATTCTTCTTGCGTTTCTCATCTTCTTCCTTTCTTCATTCTCTTTCGTCTTACCTTCTTCCTCCAATCGTTCCTCATTCTAAATTATTATTATTATATACCCGGGAGGTAAAGGGCGGCCGGCGCGTAAGGCTGACAACCTTACAGCCATTTGTGTGCCGATTATCTAGAGAAAATGTGGGAGCCTCGTTGTCTCACAACTCTAAGAGCCTCCACGGCCTGTTACAGGGATACCTTTATTTTTTATTATTGGCCTTTGAGTTGTTACGTTTGCACGTAAATAAAAATAATAGAAGTGAATTGAATTATCAACATCATTAAACTTAACTTTATTCAATCTGGCCCGTCACACTAGTAAAGTAAATGATAGAATAATTGTTAACACTCTCCACTAGACGGTGTTAATTATTACGTAATTCATCAACATACTATCAACATATCGAATTACTACGATAATCGATGGGAAACCTTAAATTTTCAGGTGCTGCATATCATGTGTCTTCATTCTGTAGGCTTTAGGGCCCCCGGTAGCCACTGGACAGGAGGCTGGGTTGACTCCAGAGGTGGTCTGGACGAAGTTGAGGAGAGAAATCTTTTATTCTACCGGGACTCGAACTCCGACCACCCGGTCGTCCAACCCGTAGCCAGTCGCTATACCGACTGAGCTATCCAGGCTCCTGTGTAATGTTATGTTAATGAATACAAGTTTTTTAAATTGAAATGTCATTATTTCAAATTATGTTCGTTTGAATGTCTTGCATGGAAAAAAAAATACAGCATAAGAAAGGGACTGTGCTTTGTGACAGCCGTTTTTGTGACCACCATGCAAATTTAGTTAAAAAAAACACGGTCGGTTTCGTAAAAGTTATCGAAAAAGCGAAAATGTATTGTGCTGTATAATTTTATGACTTGTACAGTGTAGACCCCAACGTACTCTGCTCATGATTATCTCTGTCAACAGCGGACTTGCATGTGCCATAAATCATCATTTAAGCCAATGGTGGATGGGGCAAATCACAGTGTATCATTCGGACAGTCACTGTAGAGCATGACACCTTTCCACTCCTGTCTCGCTGTGGCCCTGACAGCAGAACCGTTGAAGTCACAGACCTACTGTGTGCTTGAGAAGCATCCTTCAAGTCTTATTTGGCTTGCACTGCTAAAAAAGTGACAAGACAGGCCACGATAACAGTTTAATTACTGCCTGGTGGGGGGCTATCAATAGAAGGTTACAGTGATTGACGTTTCCCATGATATCAGCTTCGATAAGCATGTTTGTTCCGTTAAGTCGCGTCTCAACATGTCTCTGTCAAGAACTGTTGTTATACTACTGTCCGAAGAAAGAAAATCACAACATTATTGCTACTGCAACGCTTTCCATAAGAAACCCAACAATATTATGAACTTCTGCACTACTCACAAAAATATCTCAACCAAATTATTGCTATAATATTGATTACAAGAATCTCACAATAAAGGTAAAAAGGTAAAAGTATTCTTGTAACAGGCCGTGGAGGCCCATAGGGTTGTGAGATGTCGAGGCTCCCACATTTTTCTAGACAATCGGCTCATAGATGGCGGTGAAGTTGTCAGCCTTACGCGCCGGCAGTCATAAAGGGTAAAGCTATCCTTGTATCAGGTCGTGGAGGCCCATAGGGTTGTGAGACTTCGAGATTCCCACATTTTCTAGACAATCGGCTCATAGATGGCAGTGAGATTGTCAGCCTTACTTGCCGACAGTCATAAAAAGGTAAAGGTATCCCTGTATCAGGTCGTGGAGGCCCATAGCGTTGTGAGACATCGAATCTCTCACATTTTCTAGACAATCCGCTCACAGATGGAGGTGAAGCTGTCCTTTACCCATAGGAAGATTCCTGGTACTCATTTCTGCTAGAGGTTGAGTCGACCCCAAGGCCATAGTGCGGCTGTGAAAGATTAGGTCAGTTAAAAAAAAAATCAAACGGCTTCATCGGGAATGAAACACATATATACAATAACAAGAAAATGAAAACTTCCTGATTAAAGTATTGACTTTTGGGTGATTTATGAATCTGCATACTAAAATGTAGACTTAATTAAATGGTCTCTGAAATACATTTTGCTCACCTAAATAAAATTCTCTGTTCACTGAATTAACCACACAACAATCTGTTATTCATTTTCTGCTCATTTGTAGATTCTTACGCTGCAAAATGCAAAATGCCATTAACTCATTCTTCGTCTATATTCCTTTAGTAGTCTCAGCTGTGTTAGTTATGGCTCCCGCCGTGGTTAAGGGGCGCATTTATTCACTGTTACTTGTGTAGGGGAATCCCCTGCTTCCTTCCTGCTGTAGATCCAGATCTTGGTAACCACCGCGTCTTTCTGCAACCTACCGGGTTTAAAACAATTCTGTTCTTAACTTAAAGGACTTACCTCTAAAAGCATGAAATATTACGTTTTGGTAAAGATAAAGGTAAAGTTGTCCCTGTGCTTAACTAATTAAGCACTACGCCTTGAAGGCGTATGGGGGAGTGGACGTATAGATCCACATCTTATTGACTTCGGGAGTAGTTGGAGGTGAGATGCCAGTTTCACGCTCCGGACGCTTTACACTCGGGAAAGATCCTCCAGTATCCATTGGCTAGGAGGTTGGGTGGACCAAAGAACCGGTCTGGAAGACGTGGAGAAGAGAAAATTCTTGACCCCACCGGGACTCGAATTCCGACTCCTCTGTCGTCCAGTCCGTAGCCAGTCTCTATACCAACTGAGCTATCCCGGCTGCTATATCGGTATGGATAAGTGGGAAACTTCCCCAATTAAGTGTATGTTTTCTACGTTTTAAAGAATAGTTCATGGTGAAGACCAGTTAAGATTCCAGGTGTTTAACTACAAGAATCTCAACAATAAATTCTTCACACTTACAGGAAAATTAAAAAAAAACTTGTTCATAATTACGTATTTCAGCATCCTGCTGCACCGTGTTCTGTTCCCCATCCGCCCTTTTGTAACTCCACAAAAATCCGCTGGGTTTCGGTGTTCCTTCTTTCTGCTTCATTTCACAACACCTTGAACACCTGAAGATGGCCGGTTAAGCCGAAACATGTTGTGAAATAAAGCAGAAAGAAGGGACACCAAAACCTAGAGAATTTTGATTGAGTTGCTCAAAGCCGGATAAGAAGCAGAAAAGTATTTAGTCCATAAAGTGGAGTTTATTCAGCATTGGACATGAAGAGACGGCAGTTACGGAGTCCTCAATGAAATGAGAGAAACTGAGATGCAAGCTGTCCTTTTAACTAGTTACTATAGATTCTGACGCCGGTCACGGTAGCCGAGCGGTCTAAGGCATGCACTGTCTTCTCTCGCTCGGAAACCGAGATCGTGGGTTCGAATCCCACTCAGGGCATGGATGTTTGTGTGCGTTTTTCTGTGTTTGTGTACAGGTAGAGGCCTTGCGACGAGCTGATCACCCGCCCAAGGAGTCCTACTGAATGTGTAAGATCTAGAAAAACCGAAGTGAACGGAGAAGTTCATGGAGGTAGGCCTAGGCCCACTGGGGCTGTAGTGCTAGGGGGGGGGGGAATAGGATTCTGACGGGGTATAACACATAGAGATATTGGGGTTTCGGACTTTATACATCGTCCTGGTTTTTAAGATAACTAAGAAAAACACGACGTTTCGGAAACTGGATCTGTTTTCATCCTCAGGTGAGGGAAAACACCTATTCTGTTGGGTCCCTTAGAAAGAGCTAGCCTCAATCACTGGACCCCAGTTTCCGAAACGTCGTGTTTTTTTAGTTATCTTAAAACCTGGACGATGGATAAAGTCCGAAAACCCAATATCTCTAAATGTCCTTTTAACTGTTTAATTATGGTTTATTTAAGGACACTGTCAGTAGCTCAGACTACACAGTGCCGAACAGTAGGAGCACTAGCAGATAATGAAATGGACAGACTAGACTCTCTGGCCTGGTAGAGTAGTTGGTTAAGGCACTATGTTGCGAGCTGGAAGATCGCGGGTTCGATTCCCAATGAGGTCATTCGATTTTTTAAATTTATTTAATGCTTACAGCAGCACTATGGCCCTGGGATGGACTCCGTCTCTAACAGAAATGAGTACAAGGTATTTTCCTGGGGGGGTAAATGGCGGCCGGCGTGTAAGGCTGACAACCTCGCTTAGTGGGGGGTGGAGTCTAACTGGGTCCACTCGGCATGGCGGCCACTCATTGGCCTATTGTAGCCTGCCCCCGGTTATTATGATGATGGAGAATTTTGGTGGAATGAAGATTTGCAGGGGAAACCGAAGTACTCGGAGAAAACCAGCCCCAGTGCCACTTTGTCCACCACAAATCCCACTTCACCAGACCCGGGATCGAACCCGGGCCGCCGCGGTGGGAAGCCAGCGACTAACCGCTTGAGCTATGGCGCGGCCTTCAGGCTGACAACCTTACCACCATCTATGAAACGACTGTCTAGAAAAGAGCCTCGACGTCTCACAAACCTATGGGCCTCCATGGCCTGTTACAGGGTTAGCTTTATATTTTTTTTACCTTTCCCAGATCATCTGATTGTTTTTTTTTCTCTCTGTGGCTCTACAGCTCTTTGTTGGGTCTTGGCCGCTTTTTGAAGATTCTTAATCCTATACACAGTCGGTAGCACTCCTTTGACGGGGGATCAGTCCGTCGCAAGGCCGCTACCTACACACAGAACAACACAAACACAGAATAAAAGAATAGAGACATGAACGCCTCAAGTGGGATTCGAACCCACGATCCCAGTGTTCAGGCGGGAGAAGACGGTTCATGCCTCAGGCCGTGCAGCCACTGTGACCGGGAAATAGTGGCCGCAGATGCTGCATCGATAGGCCGACTATTGCAATGTTAACGCAAAGCCGATTATGAGCGTGTGACCGGAATTAGTTAACTCGGGGGACTGACGGGAAAGCCGATCGCGTTGGCCATGTCTACAGCACAGCCTCTCTCTCTCCGGGTTCCAGAAGCAAATTGCAATTAAATGCCAGTATCTGCAGGCTACATTAAATTTATCGGAGGCGCTGGCGGGATAATATTAATCGAACTTCGGTCGCCGTCGTCATGAGTTTCACTTTATTATACAAAGCGCATGAAACGAAAAAGTAATAGAGGTCTGCCTGCCCTTCCGAAGATAAAACGTAATGAAAGGTAAAGCTATCCCTGTAAGAGGCCGTGGAGGGCCATACGGTTGTGAGACGTCGAGGATCCGAAAATCGGCTCACAGTTGGCGATGAGGTTGTCAACCTTACAATCCGGCCGCCCTTTACCCCCAGGAACATTCCTGGTACTTATTTCTGTTAGAGGCTGATTCTATCCCAGGGCCATAGAGCGTCTGGAAGGATTAGGTTAACTGAAAAATCTAATGAACTCATAGGAAATTGAACCCGTGACGTACCGGCTTGTAGCGTAGTGCCTCAACCAACTACGCTACCGCGGGCTCCTGGCCTTCCGAAGATGCTGAACGGAATTCAGCGATATCTAAAGTTGAGAATCTTAAGTCAGTATTTTGAAGAGAATTTAATGTCGGTTCTTATCACACCATACCGGTATAACGACGGGATGAACGATCGAGGAATTAGGGTTCGATTCCCGTTAGGGGTAAGACATTTTTCTCTGCTCCAAATCGTTCAGATAGCCTGTAAGTCCCATCCAGCCTCCATCTAATGCCGAGGTAAGAAAGACTGGAAGTATACCGCTACTCCCCCATACGTCTTAATGTCAAGGACAACTTCTGAATTATTAGGTAAGGACAAGTTGTGCCTGTGCTTAACTGACCACTATGCTTTCAGGGCGTATGGGGGGAGTGGAAGTGTATCTACAGGGACATTAACTTTGGTTCTGGATGTAGATAAGTGGTCAAATTCGCTCCCGGCCCTATTATCCCGGGGAAAGAGCCCTTGCAAAGCTGTCTGGGTAGGCCCCAGATATGTTCATCCAACTAGTAGCTTTTTTTTTTTAAATTCGCATAGTGGGGGTGGAGTCCAGTTGGGTCCACTCGGCACGGCGGCCACTGATTGGCCTATTGTACCTGCCCCGGGTGATTATGATGATGGAGAATTTGGTGGAGTGAAGATTGGCAGGGGAAACTGAAGTACTCGGAGAAAACCCGCCCCAGAGCCACTTTGTCCACCACAAATCCCACTTGACCAGACCGGGGATCGAACCCGGGCCGTCGCGGTGGGAAGCCAACGACTAACCGCTTGAGCTAGGGCGCGGGTTTAGTTAGTTAGTTAGAATGTTATGATGATCAGAGGATAATAAATAGAAAATAACGCGTAATAAACTGACCTTGGCTTAATTTGAGGAAATGTCCTGTCATTTGAATAGCGGCACTGAGGTAAGCCACGAAGAAACTTCACTCAAGATAGCAGATGTTCCAGCAGAATTTTGATCCAGCCCCCCCCCCTCGCGAATTCAAGTGAGAAGTTACAGTGGTGCCAAATTTCTCGAGACGGCGTGAAGGATGAAATTGAGTTTCTGGGTTCTATTTACAAGAAATGAACAAAATTGAAGTCATAATGGAGAAGACGTGTCTCTCCGTACATTCCATTTGAGAAACTATTTTGTTACGACCCTTAGACTGACCTTGGAGACAAACCCGTCTATTGATCGTTAAGGGGTGGTTCTCCCCCCCCCCCCAACCAATATACACGGAGTGTAGTTTGACTGACCACTCACATCCACTTACTTTTACAGTTAGTTTTATATACAAGTGTTTCTTAATGTGTGAGCCGTGGATCCACATGGGCCCGTGAAGCCCTTTCGTGGGGGATAAAGGAAAACAGACAACAAAAATGCTGAATTAATTTTAAAACTAGATACAATTTTAAAGGTCTTTGCCTTTAAATTTATATTTAGGATTAAAATATAAAATGAACATCAATAGTGTGGAACATCTAAAGAAAATAATTCAAAGAGAAGACAGAAATATTTTGGGTTGTAAGATTATTTAATGGGGCAGAGGTAGCTCAGTCAGTATAGTGACGGGCTAAGTGCTGGACCGCTGGGATTCGATTCTCGGCTGTGCAAGGCTTTTCACTTCTTCGCAGTGTCCAGACCGGCCGCCTCGTACCCAATGGGTACCGGGGGATAAAGTTAACCACTCACTTCCATCTAGTAGCAATGTCAAGAATACTGGAGCTTTACCTCCACTTCTCCATGTGTCTTCATGGCATAGCGCTTAATTAATTAAGTTCAAAGATAACTTCACCTTTAGCTTTTATAAGATTATTCAACTATTAAAAACCAGACGCATTTAATGAAAATGTTACATTTATCTTAACATGAATTTCCGTTTACAAACATGATTCATCTTTCATGGACAACATTTCGAACAGATAATGTAAACATGCCATTGACTGCCAAATTGCTGCTGTGTGTGTGCCTGTGTGACCCTACCAACTTTCGAATGGCTGAACCAGTCTTTATGAAATTTCCAATGTATCATGGCACCTCAGCCCGTCTTTGCAGCGTACAGTCCCTCCCATCAGTCTATGTTACTACGCAACGGCTCGGTAAAAACGTTACCGCGACAAGGAATACACACGCAACAATAAAATAATTGTTGGATGCGTCGTCTCCTATGCGGCCCGTGTCGTATCAAGGAAAGCAGGCGACTAGTTCTTCTCAGAAGTTCTTATTAATATCTATGTTTTCATTATGGGGTTTCATCTTCCGCTTCTGTGGTCTAGTGGTTACAGTTCCTGGCTACAGATCCAGAGGTCCGGGTTCGATTCATTGCGCTACCAGATTTTCTAAGAAGTCTGGAACGGGGTCCACTCAGCCTCGTGAGGATAAGTGAGGAGCTATTTCAAGGAAATAGCGGCTCCGGTCTAGGAAACCGAGATTAACGGCCGTGGGGATTCGTTACGCTGACCACGCGACACACACTAACCGCTAAAGCTGGCACTAACTTCGCTGACAAGTGGCGGTCGCTCGGTCGGTATAATTTGTTTGCCGACTAAAAAACACGGAGTTTTTTTTTATGGGGTTCCATTAGTGTTTTTCATGACGTATGTGGCTCTGAAAGTAAGCAAGTCCCTGAATCTCAGCTCTAGTAATTCGTTTCCTTCATTTCAAATTGCAGAAGTTTCTATGTACAAAGAATTTAAGCCACAAATAAAATAAATTTCAGTAATAACTTAATAATAACTTGATAATAGACTTCTTGGTAAACGCTGTTCCATCTTTGTGCTTCAATGTAAAAGCTTTTCAAGTGACTGATGTGAGGGGCGGAGTCGTGCGGGGAGGGGAAAGAGGACTTATCCCAAGAAACGAGAAGATTAGCACTTCTGGTGATGAAACAAATCGAGAAGGATATAGCCTCCACCCCAGCGCATCAGCCGCAAGTGGCGTGGGGGGGGTGGGGTCGACATGAAGCCGAAACTCGAATGGGCACTGACGTGTATTTCCGTCACACTAAGTCTCTTGTTCTTTCCTTCCCCTTTGTTGATTTAACGATGAATTTCAGTTCCTAAGTTTATACAGCGTCGAATTGTAATTTGTCTGTTAAACAACGAATTGCAAACGTAGTAAAATAAATCAGTTATGGGCCAGTTTACGGTACTGTCCCGGAAATTACTTGCAGAAACTGAGTGAAACTACGTAAAGCCTCTTTTGTCAGCAACTTGAAATCGGGATTTTTTCATATACGAAGGAAGAGGTAAAGTTAAAGCTATCCCTGTAACAGGCCGTGGTTGCCAATAGGGTTGTAAGACGTCGAGGCTCCCACATTTTCTATACAGTCGGTTCACAGATGGCGGTAAGTTTGTCAGCCATACGCGCCGGCCGCATTTTACCCCCCCCCCCCAGGAAGATTCCTGGTACTCATTTCTGTTAGAGGCTGAGTCGACCCCAAGTTCATAATGCGACTGGAAGGATTAGGTCAATTGAAAAATCTAATGACTTCATCGGGAATCGAACCCGTGTCCTTCCTGCTTGTAGAATAGTGCCTCAACATACTACGTTACCGCGTACCCCACGAAGGAAGAGGTATAATCATTAAACTCCTGATTTCGGTATTTGTTATCAGCCGTTGGTACGCCTAGTTGTTGGTCATTGATATAATTCTGACCTCCCGGAGTAACTCAGTCGGTTAGTACTGTGCTAGGAGTTGGACGACCATGAAATCGATTCGCGGTAGGTGCAGAGAATACTCTCTTCTCCACAGATTCCAGACCTACCGAGCCTGCTATCCGATAAGTACGATGGGGTGAAGCTGGCCGCACACCTGCATCTAGAGCAGAGGTATGGAATTGGTGAAGCTATAGGAGTCCTCCAATTCGCTATACGTCTTCATGGGTATCGCACAATTTAAAAGTGGTGATAGATCAGTATGGAGCAATTGCGGAATCATCATTAGCAGGGGAAAAGCGTTGGAACTCGAAGAAAGCCCTGCTCCAGTGTCTCCTCGACTAACATGTATCTCATATGAAGTGACTTTGGTTTGAACTCAATACTATGAGGTGAGAAAACTTTATCAACCGGCCTCACTGACATGGAGTTTTATAGGATGAAATTCAGGGCCGCGCCATAGCTCAAGCGGTTAGTCGCTGGCTTCCCACCGGGGCTGCCCGGGTTCGATCCCAGGTCTGGTCAAGTGGGATTTATGGTGGACAAAGTGGCGCTGGGGCAGGTTTTCTCCGAGTACTTCGGTTTCCCCTGCCAATCTTCATTCCACCAATTGCTCCACAATCACCCTCACCTATCATCTGGGGCTGGTACAATAGGCTAGAAGTGGCCGCAGTACAAGGGACTTAGTCCCACCCCACTAGAAATAAAAAATACTCTCCCTCTTCTTATTTCTCTTCATGTAATTATTAAACTTAATCTACTTCTCTCCATATTTATTTCTTTGTATAGTACTTTCCTCTTATTTCTTTTGCTCCTTATATTTCCTTTAAGTTGTGTAATTATCTTCCATCACGATTTCCTCAACTTCGTTTTTACCCACCGTAACATGAGCACCACTTTGCCGCAGTGTGTGTTTGAGTAAACACGAAGCTATGGTGCGATCTTCAGTTGTTCAGCGGACAACTGTTGTGACAGCTGACGCAGCTCCTTCAAGCATTCAGCGTGTTAATTCTCAGCAATGACTTGTGTTTTCTTAAGAGTACTTTCTGAAATGTCCAGCTCTGAAGTATATGTAAGACATTTTAACGATTCTAACCTTTTTTACACAAGTAGGCATATGTTTTTTTGTATCTATAGTTCTCATAAAAGACTCACAAATACTTCAAACAGTTAAAAAGTTGCTTACTAAATGCAGTAACAAATGAAAGTGAAGATAATTTAAATACATTCGCCAACGCAACTTGGAGAGGTTGTGAGCTCAACTTTATCCTTTCATAATTGCAGGAGACAGACTATAAAAATGCAAATAGAGAAAACCAGACAGGATCCGGTTGGGTGACATGATTGTTGGGTTACATGAACAAGAATTGAAAGTGTGTATTCCAAAAAGCAAGGTACATATTTTTCTAATTCCATTTGAGATTCTGAATATTTAATTGTCCTTGAAGTTCATTCATTGTAGACGTTAATCCATTACGCAATCAAAACACAATGGTTACTATATATACCAACAGTTTTAGACTTTAAAAAATAGAGAATTTTGTAGGATTTAAGGTCATCACGACGGTGGTTATGAAGAGTTTTAACTTCTGAGTCAAGCGATATTTCGGAGGAACATATATCCTCCATCTTCAGGGCTGAAGAACAAGCCAAGCTACAGAAACCAGCGTGGAAGCAAACGGGAAGCAGAGACCAAAAAATGGGGGCGACTTGTTCCGGTGAAACATCCGTTGACTTTCAACGGACTACATGGTGCTATACCCCAGAAGCAGAATTCTTCACACAGAATTTTTCCTATTTTTTTATTGCCAGTGGGGTGGGACTACGTCCCTTGTACTGCGGCCACCTCTGGCCTATTGTACCAGCCCCAGATGATAGGTGAGGGTGATTGTGGAGCAATTGGTGGAATGAAGATTGGCAGGGGAAACCGAAGTACTCGGAGAAAACCTGCCCCAGAACCACTTTGTCCACCACAAATCCCACATGACCAGACCTGGAATCGAACCCGGGCCGCCGCGGTGGGAAGCCGGAGACTAACCGCTTGAGCTATGGCGCGGCCGAAGGGGGAGTGTAAGTACTCTAACTTCATCAGCTGATACAAAGTTTTAAAGGAGATGCATAAAGAAAGAAATGAGCAAAAATGACAGGAGAAGGAAAAAAGGAGAGCCGATATGAAGTTTGTTCTTTGAAGAGGAATAGAAGAAAGGCGCAGAAAGATGCCAGTGTGATAAGAGAAAATGCCCGTGACACTTCAGAAATTCATAAAAATCCCGTCTTCCCATTTAGTCTCAGCGAAATTTTGACAAATGCCATCAACTTCCCAGACTTAAAAAACTCTGGCAAGTTAAAAATATCGATTAACTCCCACGGGATTATGAAGTGAAAAATTAATCCCCCATAATTCTCTCTCGTTCTCTCTGCTGTCCAAAAGATTATAAATGAGTTCATTACAGATTTTCTCCATTCTTTGTACAAATTGGAATCTCAGTCAGTTTCCCCGAGTAGTCGCCACGTTGAAACCTGAGTAGCCCCTTCTCCCACCCCACTCCTCGCTTGTCACCTCGGAGATTGGATGGCTGTCGCTTGCAATTTCCTCCCCCCAACCCTCGCAATTCAGTGAACATGACATTATGCAGGACAGCAGGCATCCCACTACAATTTTTTTTTGTACTGCAGAAGGACCAACTGCAGTAAATGCAGTGCATGCATAGGTGACTTATTGGTTGAATTAATAATAGCTTTAAAGTCGTTTCAACCCCTCAAGATGTTCGAAACTGTCGATATAGTACACAAAACAAATATGTCTTCCAGCATGTGAGGCAGCGTGACAGACGTTTAGGAGAAACTTGCTGTCTTAAATTTCACGGGCGATATAAGAAATGCGCTTCCCAGAAACATGTAACCATGTATCAGACTACACGGCGTCATGTCCTAGGATACAGTAATCTTAACAGTTACCTCTGTAAGATCCGTAAGAACTTTAAATCTCTCAAAAATTAATGAATTTGGAATTTGTCTGAAAGTTCTAAAGCTCACTTATTCTATGTCTACAGTACATTTGTATATCCGAAGTATCTTTCGTCGCAGTAGCAGGAAACCTTAACTAACTAACTAACTAACTAAACTGATTTCTTCTTATAAGCCACCAGTCCCTGAGCTACTCAAGAATTCCCAAAAATTTTATGGAACCCAAAAGTTTATTACATTGTCCACAAGAGCATCCACACTGGTCCCTGTCCTGAGCCAGATCAGTCCAATCCATATCACTCCATCCTGTTTCTCTCAAATCCATCTTCTTACTGAGCAGGCAAGCTTACTAAAGGAGAGTCGTGTGTATTCTGCGAGAATTCTGTTATGGCGGTTTTGGTTTTTATCGCGTGTTGAAATTAGAATCGAGTAAATTTTCGTAATGTTCTAAGTTATTGTTTGGTGATGACGCTCCCTGAAAGATGTAGTTTAATACGAAAGAACTGAATGCACTGCCGTGTAGCCTACGGCTAAGGAGACACTGCTAGAGTTCCTTCATTAGCGACAAGCGGGAGGCCAAAGCAGTGTTACAGCATGACGACAGCTGTGCAACCCAAGATATTATTATGATTATTATTTTTTATTATAATTATCATAATTTTCATCGTCTTCGTCTTCGTTTCCTTTAGGGGTGCGAATTTTCAGAATAGTATTTAAGTTTTTTTTCGAAATAATTTCGGTAATACACTTTTTATTAGGAGCCGGGATAGCGCAGTCGGTATAACGGCTGGTTACCAGCTGGACCTATGAGGGTTCGGAGTTCGAGTCCCTGTAGGGTAAAGAATTTTCTCTTCTGCATATTCTCCAGACCGACTCTGGGGTCTTCCGAACCTCATATCCAATGGGTATCGTTGGCTCTTTCCTCGGGTGTAAAGCGACCGGGGAGTGAAGCTGACCACTCACCTCCAGCTAGTGCCGAAATCAAGAAAATGTGGATCTATACATCCACTCCCCCATACGTCTTCATGGCATAGTGCATAATTAGTTAAGCACAGATAAACTTTACAATTTTTATTTCATAATTATCCTGACGCTGCACGAGATAAGTTTCTTTTACAAACGTATATCGTCTTCTTTTTTTTTTCAATATTTTCGTGGGAACTAATCATTTTCTTACGGTGCTGAGCCCTTATTAAGCAGCCGCCCGTCCCTCATCTACTCAAGAATTCCCCAAAATTTTGTTGAGCCGATGACCACTGAGGCAGATGAATCCAATCCATACCACCCCATCACATGTAAGATCCATTTTAATATCATCCTCCCTTCTACGCCTAGGTCTACGTAGAACAGCAACAAATATTCATTATAGAACTCTGACATTCTAGAGTATCATTTTCTGGAATGTGACACCGTGCAACGTGACAAATTCACCGACGTTTCGAAGGAAGTTACTGTCTCCATTTTCAGGATCGAAGAGTAAGCCGAGCAAGCAACCAGCGAAATCAATCATTAAGCAAATCTAATTAATTATTCTTCGATTCTGAAGATGGAAGAAATCCGTTGCTCCGAAACCTCCGTATGTTTCTACCAGATCATACTGTGGCACATTTCAGAAGAGAGTATTGATCAGAGCCACCGTTATTAGAGCCTCAAAATGTTTAGTTCTACTGATGCTCTGACGAGAGAGACAGTGAGAGCAAGAGAGAACTGCGTTTCTGAACGAAATATGTTGTTCGTAGCGTTTGACGTGTTAACAAATTGCATTTGAAACATTTTTCTTCCGTCATAGTCTGGCAATCACATGCATGCAGATTTTATATCGATACTAGAAGAGCGATGTTGCGGCTGTCTGAAAGACCTGGTTCCGAGATTGCAACATCCATACTTCCAAGACTTTTATCGAAACGACTTTTTAACTAATAAAAGAAAAACCTTTCTCGTTTCGGCAGGTGTGAAATTTTACTGTCGAGTTAGGTTCTGTAATAAATGTCATCGTATATTAGAGAAACTGGATTGAGGAAACGCCCTTGCAAGAAAATTAGCTTCATTATGAGCAAGTAATATTCTACAAGTTGTGTTACAACGCGAATACTTTTGCTCACAAATTGAAGGCCTTATGTATTCGTGCCATATTGTCTTCACTGTGTAATGGAAGAAATTTATAAAGGGCGAAATGCGCATTCCTGCATTTTTCTCATGTCCTGTAAGTTATTTTACCTGACTTCCAGATCACAGCAGAGTTAATAAAGGCAGCCTACAATGATCTATCGAGCATGTAGATTAATTTTCGGAATTTAGGGTTCATGAGTTGTAAAATACAAGACAGAGTAAAAGGTAAAAGGTAAAGCTATGTCTGTATCAGTCCATGAAGGCCCATAGTGTTGTGGGACATCGAGGCTTCCACATGTAGACGATCGACTCACAGATGGTGCCCGCCGACCTTTACCCCTAGAAAGATTCCTTGCACTTATTTCTGTAAGAGGCTGAGTCGATCCCAGGGCCGTATGCGGCTGGAAGGATTAGGTCAATTGAAAAAATCCACCTCATAGGGAATCGAACCCGCGACCTTCCACAATATTATGACCTCCCAAAATATTGACCTTTCCTCCTGGGACACTCTGTATAACATTACTGCATATTCAAAGAAGCGTACATGTTTTAATTTGTTATCCTAGGGAAATAACAAGTTTTATGATTGCCACAGCGAGTCCCAACGATCACATCTCGTTACGTTTGGGATCTGTGATGCGAATTATTGCGTATATTTGGTCAGTATTCATGAATATTTATGAAGCGAAAATTCATCTCAATTAACTGGTGGTATGAAGACCGATATGGTGTTCAAAACAAAGAGGTGAAATCTGTCGGAGGGCAAATATAGATTGTGTGCTCACTGGGAACTGAGTCTCGACACCAAATACAGAATTATTTGTTTTACTTTTAACTTTCATTCGAGCCAACTACAGCCTTGAAATTAGCATTCCATGCGTATCAGATCCAGTGTAGTGCGGTTAGTATAGTGACTAGGCTAAGGCTGGAACACTGTAGAATCGCGGTTCGATACCCGGAGATTGGAGCCCTATGTCAGGACTCCTTATTGAGTTGGATTAACCCTGCTACTTGTCTTCAAGGACGAGGAAGTGACAAATCTGTACGGGACTCAACATTATATTTACATCGTACAGCTCTTACACTTTGACCTGCAAATTTTACATTTTACACGCGATAGCTCAGTAATATACGGGTTGGATGACCGCAGGATTCAGGTTCGATTCTGAGCAGTAGGAAGACAGCGTCCAGACCAATTCTGTAACCACCGTAACTCCTGTTCATTGCGTATTGGGAGGGATCTTTCTCCGGTAGTAAAGCGGCCGGAGCTTGAAACTAATGACTTACCTCCATCTGTTGTCGAGATTAGGAACTTTCGGAGATGTATATACTTCTTCAGAGTGCTAAATGTAAAACAAAATTATCTCTGGGCTTAATCAGTTGAACACCACGACATGAAGGTGTATGGGAGAGTGGAGGTATCCACGAGTTCTTAACGTCCGCAGTAGATGTAGGTGATTGATCAGCTTCACTCTTCTACTGCTTTACTCAGGGGAAATAACTCTCCATTGACCATTGGATGGGAAGTTGAATGGGCCCCAGAGTAGTTCTGAACCCCTACTAACCACTTGTCCAGGCAGTAGCTTATATGGCGTTTAATTAATTAGATAGAGGGAAAACTTGCCGGTCACAGTGGCCGCACGGTCTAAGGCAAGCACTGTCTTCGCTCGCTCGAACGTTGGGATCGTGGGTTCGAATCCTACTCGAGACAATGTACATTAGTTTCACCGAGGCCTCTTTCTTTTTTGTGGTCCAGTATTTTTATGTTCTGGGTTACGAACATCTCATATTCATGTGACGGTATTAAACGTCTGTCTGTCTGTCTGTTGACCTTAACTGGAGTATCCATGTACCTCTAAATACAGCGTCACCCTTCCTCTCGTGGTCGTATTGTCTTCAATGCTTACGTTCGCAATGTCAATTTCCGAAAATACTTTCATGATAATTACATTTTACAGTTTCAGATTAATTTAAATTAGACTTAATTCTTTTATCTTTTTAACGATGCGTCATTTCTGGCACTATATATATCAGAGAGTAAACAGTGGACGTAAAATATCTGTCTGAAACATCCTTAATTGTACATCGTAAAGTCCATCTACTCGACGAGCCAGTATACATCATAGTATGTGTAGGCAACATTACGAAAGAAAAGTTCCTGTGTGCATACGTCTGAATTTCCCAGCGCCGTTTGAATATCGAAAATACGTTGAAAATATAATATAATGAATATTTATTGTTCACGTGACTGTACGAGTATACGTCATTTAATATTAAATAACTCTGCATTTTTGCCAACGAAATATGTTCATGTGTTTCTTATATTTCTCAGCTTGAATAGAATTTTTTTCCCCTCTGAAGATAATTTATCGGTTAATCTTTGTGATGGAAACAAAATATATTTTAGTTTTTTCTTCATGCTCATGCAAAAGGGCCCACGAATAACTTTTTAGATATCTTTGATTTGAAGTTTCTAATACATATCTAAGGATCTTGACATAAAGATAGGAAACAGATGTTTTGAAAATGTGGCACAGTTCAGATATTTGGGAACAACGATAAAAGATCGAAACCTGATTCAGGAGGAAATTAAGAGGGGATTGAACTCGGGTAATGTTTGCTACCACTCAGTTCAGAACCTTTTGTCTTCTCGTCTGTTGTCTAAAAACATAAAAATTAGAATACACAAAACTATAATTTTGCCTGTGGTTCTGTATGGGTGTGAAACTTGGTCTCTGACGTTAAGGGAGGAACATAGACTGAGGACGTTGAGGAGAATATTTGGAATGAAGAGAGATGAAGTGACAGGAGGTCGGAGAAAACTGCATAATGAGGAGCTTCATAACTTGTACTCTTCTCCAAGTATGATTAGAATGATCAAGTCAAGGAGGATGAGGTGGGCAGGTCATGTAGCACGAATGGGGGAGACGAGGAATGCGTATAGGATATTGGTGGGAAAGCCAGAAGGAAAGAAACCACAGGGAAGACCAAGGCGTAGGTGGGTGGACAATATTAGAATGGGTCTTAGAGAGATCGGATGGGATGATATGGATTGGATAGATCTGGCTCAGGATAGGGACCAGTGGAGGGCTCTTGTGAACCTTCGGGTTCCATAAAATGCTGGGAAATTCTTGAGTAGCTGCAGAATTGGCCCCTCCTCCAGAAGGGCTCAGCTCCATGAGTAAGTAAGTAATACATATCCAAGATTGAGCAGGCAACCTTAGAAAGAAAAGTCCCTGTGTGGTCAACGAAAATCTCCGGTATTGGGATTTTGGTTCCCGGTGTTTGATGTAACAGAAACTACTAACTTTCTAACGATAACCTCACCTGCAGAACATTACAGTGTGATGATACTGATTGAGCCTCTAAAATGTTTTGCATATTCTCAGTTTCGCCTTCCAGTTATTCTTTCGTTCTGACAACACAATTCTAAACAGACCTACGGTACTTCACTAAAGGGTTTGTCATCTTTGAAAATAAAACAAGAAATAGTGTGACAAGCTACAAAATATCACGTCATGGAACCCTCCTCCCCGCCCCCCTCCCACCACTTCCTTTCCCTTCTCCTTGTTACAGCCTTCAGGCTCAGACAACCGTTTCACAGTCGCGTCCCAACCGTGTGGAGGTAGACAAGGAGGAACTCTTGCGGTAAACAGGCGTAAAAGTGTCAGTAGCCAGTTAGCACCCGCGCTGCTATTAGGGGGAAGGAAGACACGTTTACTTTAACCACGTCGTTAATAATAAATTAGAATATCAACATTATCGCATTAGTGCCTTCCAACATAACGGATGTTTTAGTGCTGGGAAATATTTTTGTGCCACATTTGTTTTGTTAATTGGACTGCATATTAAGAAACTGATTTCTGTGTCTCGTCAGAAGAGAGGTAAGGTGACGCTAAACTGCTCTTATACTCTGTCTAAAACATCTTCGAGCTTACGTCATAATTCTTTTAAGTAGACAATTTTCGCGGTAGAAAACCCGTGTGCATTTTAACAAGATCTCTGGTACTGAGTTTTTGATGATATACTATATCATATTTCTAATGACGTAAGTATATCTGTCACTGTCTGACTATGACGGACCCTCAAAAATGTTTTAGACACGGTTTACATAAATTTCTATGAGTGTCTGTGTAACTAGAAAAACTGAGGTACAGGACCTGCTTGTACAAAATTCACGGATTTTTTTTTTTTGCGTGACCAGAAGTTCTCACAGCGATAAATATTAAAAGTACCGTCTTGAAATCTGCCAAAATTTACCTACATTTCAGAGGATTGTATTGCCTCCAATTTTTAGGATTGAAGTGTCCCAGTTCCTACTGGTCCATCAATGCCCATCCTAAAACCTTATTTTATTTCCCTGTCTAGTCTGTGTTCCCTGAGCGCGTGACTTCTTTCCCGAAGATGGAAGAAATATTCTTCTCCGAAACGTCTGTAAACTTCTATTCGAATACACAGCGTAGCAACGAAGAACACAACGAAATTTTATTTGTGCTCTGGTTTTTTTAGATTTCATTATTGCAGTGTAGATATCCCTGCAACTGACCGTGGAGGTCCATAGGGTTGAGAGACGTCGAGGCTCACACATTTTCTAGACAATCGGTTCACAGATGGCGGTGAGGTTGTCAGCCTTACGCACCGGCCGCCCTTTACCCCCAGGAAGATTCGTGGTACTCATTTCTCTTAAGAGTCTGAGTGGACCCCATGGCCATAATGCAGTTGGAAGGATTAGGTCAATCGAAAAATCCAATAACCTTACCGGGAAACCAACCCGCGACCTCCGGGCTTGCAGCATAGTGCCTCAACCAACTACGCTACCGTGTGCCCCTGGATAAGCGTAAGGTTTACGATTTTCAATTAGGTTTTGGTAACGTAAGAGAAATCTGACTCAGAAATTAGTCACGATATTTTCATCATGTCACTAATTTATGTACCGGAATTTGGGTCGAAACAGCGAATTTTCTTTCCCATTTTGTGTATTATATCTTAGGGATAGCACCGCTTTAATAGACCCTAATTTAGGAATGCTATGTTTTACTACAGAATGAAATTTGATTCTCATTAAGTAACGTCGACCGCCTCTGTGGTCTAGTGATCAGAGTTTCTGGCTATCCGCTAAGGTTGGCACTAACTTCGCCGACAAGTTGCGGTCGCTCGGTCGGTATAATTCGCTTGCGGACTAGAACCATGGAGTGAAGTAACGTCATCATTTCAAACCCATGAAAAGTCTCATTACGCATGTTAATATGCAAAAAAGCTGGGACAAAGAGAACCGTGGGTGTTGCAACTTCACGAGTGAAACCCATTAGGCCTACCAAAAATAGCAGATTTCTTGCATTTTATTGAGAATAACTGAACATTTATTACAATGTGAAATCTTTTAGGATAATGTGAGATATCGTTTAAAATTTCAATAGAGCTCTTGTGTCACGGGTTGATATTCCTTGCTATATTTGATGATGTTTAATCAATTACAAAAGTCATAAGAAATATTCGGGCTGGGCAGCTGAGGAGTTGGATTTCAATACCCGTCAGGGGCACAAGATTTTTCCAGACCGGCTCTGGGCCCCACCCAGACTTTAGCTTATTGTCTCAGATAACCCGGGGTGGCAGCTTCTAGCAGGTTAATATCAACGTTACTGCGTAGGGATTTTGGAGAAGCTCGACATCCCAAATATTTACCTTAAGTAGGCTGCAGTGTAGCACGAATCTTCTCGTTTGAGGTGCGTTTAATGATGAATTGTCTCTGCTGGCATGCGCTTCACAGTTTGTGACTGTTTACCCGTTGGACTGCCGAATTTGTTCAGTTTACTGAGCAAACATCAACATGACAGAGACGATTGTGAATTTTTGACTTGTTAATTAAGTTGTTAGCATGTAAAGCAAAAGAACAGAGGTCCGTAGAGAACATTTCGCTACGTAGCTGCGACGATATTGTTTATACACGCTTTCAGTAACGCGGAAATTGACCATGATCACTTGGAAACTGATATTTCAAATGATACACTAATATTATGACTGGATATTTTGTGTTGGCTTATTGATGAAAAATTTAAGGCCATCCAAAAACGACAACTTTCAATCCAGATCAGGCCCACGAGAGCTTATTTTCCTGCTTTCGGAGCTATTATAAAATTTCGACTTTTATTTTCCAATTTCCCACGCAGTGTGTTGCGTACTGTCCACAGGAAAGTAAGAAGTTTATATTATGTGACTTGCGCGGATATTTATTCCATATAAGAATTTTATCTTCTGTGATATAACGCCTTATAGTCCGTTGAAAGTCAACCGACGTTTCGGAGGAACATGTCGCCTCCATCTTCAGTGTTGAAGAATAAGCCAAGGAAGAAACCAGCGTGGAGCAGCTGGAAAAGGTACCTTCAATGGACTACACTGCGTTACATCCCAGAAGATAGAATTCATAACCATCGCTGTGACTACCTCAGATCATACATTTATTCCATTGTTTTTGTCCAAAATTTATTCCTGAAATGAGGTCGGGCAAAACACTTGTCACGCCTAATCTGTCACTTCTGCAATAAAGTTTGTCCATCCCTGGTCTAAAACATCTTTCAGGGTGCAGTATTTATAGAGCAGGCAAATTTTGCGAAAGAAACCCCCCGTGTATTCAGGCATCGTGGCCCTCTGAGGATCATCTTACTCGTGCTCGTGTGACTCGGTATGCTCGCGAGTAATGTGGACGACATGACAAGTCACGAGACAAGCAAATTTTTAATTTAAAAACTATAGCCAATAAACTAAAATACGACTACAGCCTATACACACTACGAGTAAATATACGGATCCTCACGCGCCGAAGCCTGGCGAGCAACTGAAGTAGTGTGGACGAAGATTTACGGGCACAAGTAAAAGCCAGACGAGTATCCCCACGAGCACGAGCACGAGCACGAGTAATGTGGACGCGCCTTTGGAGTTCTGTTTTCTGGGATACCGATCCCAGTGGCCGTTCGGCCTCAGGCATGAAAAGTCTTCGCCCGCTAGAACACTGGGATCGTGGGTTCGAATTCAAATTGTGGCATAGATGTTTGGTGTGTGTATGCCTTTATTCTGTGTTCATGTTGTTCAGTGTGTAGGTAGCGGCCTTGCGACGGGCTGATCCCCGTCCAAGGAGTCCTACCGACTATACATATACCGAGAAACTGCAAATCGGCCAAGGTCCACAAGGGTTGTAGAGCCACATACGTATAGATAAATCTTCTGGGGTACCACGAAAACTATTCTGGTGAAAGTTAAGTGACGTATTGATTCCATTTTGAAGGATCCTTCCTTGGTTTACTTTTGTATCCTTAAAGTGTTAAATGTTTTCAATCGACAACAAACAGTGAATTGATTTTGCACTGTAAGGACCGATTGTAATCAACGAAACAAGTTTAGTAATTTCGGAGACGAAACGAGTGGCCTCGTTCCTTCCGTTCAAATAACAAATGAAACACAGCCCGAAATATTAACTGACAGTCTGTCTAAAACATCTTTACTTCAGACTTTCCAACCAAAACCGTGTGTGCATTTGTCTTCTCACCCCATGCGTGCTACATGCCCCGCCCATCTCAGTCTCCTTGACTTGATCATTCTAACTATACTTGGAGAAGAGTACAAGTTATGAAGTTCCTCATTATGCAGTTTTCTCCAACCTCCTGTCACTTCATCCCTCTTCGGTCCAAATATTCTCCTCAACACCCTGTTCTCAAACACCCGCAGTCTATGTTCCTCCCTTAATGTCAGAGACCAAGTTCCACACCCATAGAAAACAACAGGCAGAATAATAGTTTTGTATATAATCATTTTTATGTTTTTAGACAGCAGACGAGAAGACAAAACTTCTGGACTGAATGGTAGCAAGCATTACCCGAAATCAATTTCGTCTTAATTTCCTCTGAACCAAATTTTGAGTTGTTACTGTCATTCCCAGACATTTGAAATGTGTCACATTTTCAAAGGATCTGTTAGCTACTGAAGAAAGAACCTAGTAAATTTATAATTAAGACGTAACTTTGTACGTCGCTATCTAATGACGTCATATTTTCAAAGATATTTTAGTCACAGTATATGGCTGATTTCGTATGGGTATATTATTTCCCTAGGACAAACGTGGGTTTCAAAAATGAACAACAATAGAATAGCATATGTTCGTTCCGAATAAAACAAAGTAGAATCGACATCAATAACAAACACATGGAAACTGAAAGCAATGCCGAAATTATCTTTTCTTACGTTCATTTCTCTACCCTTCTTCTATTCCACATGCTTTCCGCATCTAATGAATTCCGATACATGCATTTTTTTATTCTTATCAACACACTCTTCCCCCCTCAAAACCGTTCTCAAGTTGTCATGTTCATTAGCGCCATTGTCTTGCCGGCAGCTTCAGGGCTAATCTCTCTCTGTTGCAGCCGCTAGGGGTTGTTAGCGGCCTGGCGGAAATGAGAGGAAGCAGGGCGTGGGCGTGGGGGAGGGTGTTCTGAATCCAGAATTACGATTATATACAGTAGGAGGAAGCATCCAGGGTACAGCATCTTGCATGCCTTGCATAAAACACAAAGCGAATGACAGTCCTTACTAAAAGTTAGTTAAATGTTGGGTTTGACACATTCAGAGTTGAAGAGACCCTAACCCTCATAAAGTAAATCGCACCCCTGTGCCTAAGCACCATGCCAGGAAGAGCAGCTAGCGACGAGGTAAATGTATAGGTACTCTTGTCCTCGGAACTGGATATACGGATTCATGGGTTCTCCCGGCGAGGACTATCTTCTGGGGGGTGTAGCCTGATGTAGGGTTTCCGACGTTTCGGAGTATCCTGCAGCCTACTATTCTATCCCGAAGATGGATGTAGTAGATTCCTCCGAAACTTATTCTGTTACGGAGACAACAGGAAACTCCGAAGAAGATGGTGGCAGTAGGTTTCTTTCAAATACCGTATTTACGCATGTATAGGCCGCGTGCGTGTATAGGCCGCAGCACAATTTTCAGACAGAAATTATAGAAAAAATAATTTTCTTGGAATATTATTTCAGGAGTAGAACACCCTGTATTACTAATTATGAATATAATTTTTTTAAATGAAGTGTGATTTCGAATATTTCGAATATAAGCCGCACCCCAGTTTTCGTCTTGAATTTTTGGCAAAAAATGTGCGGCCTATACATGCGTAAATACGTTATACTAAATGTACTTCTACCCTGAAGATAGGTGCAGAAGGTTCACCGAAACATGATTTTCTACACTCAGAGAAAGTTACTCCGAAACTTCTTTATATCAGGCTACAACTTGCTACATTTTAGCAGGCACCGCTGTGATAACATCGAAGCTTACATATGTGCGTGGGTTGTGTGAATGGAAGAGGGGATAAAACTGGCTCAGGATCGTGCCCAATGACAGGTAGTGAAGCGTCTGACTGCTATGAGAGTCATTTTAACGCACACCGGACCATATGGCAGTGGCCTGCACGTTCTGATGGTTCTCTCGGTCCTCAAACAGAAGGAGTGAGGTCTGATCTGGCGACAGACCGCCCCTACTCGCTGTATAAATAACAGCGGGGATGTATCAGGGAGAGGCCGTGAGTGCGTGCTGTACCTCGCATGTTAATGAGACAGGTGATATACAAACAGTACTTATCGACACCCACGGCAGAACAAGTCCAAATACCGCCTCACGAGACGGGAATTTCCACCCGCCCCCTTTCAGTTAACAGATCAAATTTCTCCAAGCTTCGTCACAATTAATAACACGAAATTTTCTCGATATTCTGAAGAAATCTCACAGGTCCTGTTAGTTTTTAAAATTATTTTATTTAAATTGTGATATAACCCGTTTAGATTACTACCAATTAATGGCCATGACAGAAATGACGAAATAAATTTCCGTTGAACAAAACATCGCATTATGCTAAAAGCCGGAAGGTCTCGGGTTCGATTCCCGATGAGGTCATTGGACTTTTTTTCTTTCAATTTAACTAATTTTGTGGTCGACTCAGCCTCTAACAGAAATGAGTACCAGGAATCTTCCTTGGTTGTAAAGGGCGGCCGGCGCGTAAGGCTGACAACCTCAACGCCATCTGTGAGCCGATTGTCTAGAAAATGTGGGAGCCTCGACGTCTCACAACCTTATGCGCATTCACGGTCTGTTACAGGGATAGTTTTACCTTTTTTTTAACAAAAACTAGTTTGTAAAATTGGGCCCTTAAAATTGTGCCCCCAGAACCGGCGTCTTGGTTTGCCCACGCTGTCTCACCGGGTCTTCATGGAGGTTACTAGCGGCCGGAGCGTCAGTTGTCTACTCACCGTCTATATTCCGTCTACTAAGGGAACAGGAATGCGTCATCAACAATTAGTGACGCAGTCTGTTACGTCATTTATTTTTTTGAATTTTATAAATATTTATCTTCCGCCCCACTCGTGTTATGTGCCCCCGTTTTCTCATTTTGATTTGAAATTTGAGATTCTCACTGCGGTGATGGTTAAAATTGGGGCCATTTCAGCTGTGACACCGTCTAGTTTAGTTCAGAGAAACCTGTTACCTCCATCTTCAGACTAGAATCTCCGTTACGTTAGCACCTACCGAACAAACAAGATGGCGTCTCATCCTTGAACACCGTAATCTTTGGTTGTCGAAAGATATTTTTGAAACAACCGATCATAGAAGAAATATCAATATCGTATGTAGGTGAGCCGTAAATTTACGGACCGAATGATACTTTAAAAACCGACTCAATTCGTCCTCCTTTAGTTTCAAATTCCTTCTTGAGGCAAGCATTTAGAATTTTTCTGTCGAATTTTTCGAAACATTTCTTATATCTGCAAGTGCTCGCGAACTATATTTTGAAAACTACTGCTATAGAGGAAGACGAGATCTCAATAGATGCAGAAGATGATGGTTGGAGGTCGGAACAGGCCACAGGCAATTTACCCATAAGTCCAGTAAAAGAAGTCAAGACGAGAACTTGTTGTGTGTCATCATGTTGTGAAGCAAGCTGAATTCCCATAGCGCTAAGCAATAAATTGGACGTAATGACAGTCTGTGAAGACAGTAACACACAATTAACCCCAATCAGAAGACATACTGTAACTGAGCTCATGCTATTTCCACAAACGAAATCTGAGAAGTAATTCTTCCTTGTTATTTAATGACACATCAGTTTCACTTGTTCCTTAAACCTGTAAAGCTTAGTGGTAACTATACGAACCACCTGCTTTAACATGCTAAAACTCTCCATTCTGCCCATTATATTTGGAAGAACTAGGAATAGATGAAATATGATATTAAAATGAATCTTAAAAGAATGAAATCTGACAGTGTGGGCTGGATAGGGACCAATGTCGGGCTCTTGTGAATACGGCAACGAACCTTCAAGTTCCGTTAAATTCTGGGAATTTTATGACAAGCTGAGGAACTACTAGCTTCTCAAGAGGGACTCCCGTGCAATTAGTTAGGTAATTAGAGGTCTATTTGGAAATTTACAGACTAACGTACGTGGATGTTTGATCCATAGGCCAGTTTATGGGGGGCTATGCTACAAGCCGGAAGGTCGCGGGTTCAAGTCCAGCCCCACTATGCCCCTGGGGTCGACTCAGCCTCTAACAGAAATGAGTACCAGGAATTAATTAAATAATTGTCCTGGGAGTAAAGCGCGGCCGGCGCGTAAGGCTGACAGCCTTACCGCCATCTTTGAGCCGATTGTCTAGATAATGTGGGACCCTCGACGTCTCACAACCCTGTGGGCCTTCACGGCCTGGTACAGGGATAGCTTTACTTTATATGCCAGTTTATGAGAGTGTATACGTGATCGTAGACTTGTACGTCATATACATTTTATACGATTGTACGTTTAAAAATTCAAATTAATAGGAACCATAAAACATGTATACTTAAACAAAAAGTGATCATTTACAGTCCCCAGGTTTGTGCTGTTTCGCATCGTCAAGGGCGTTTACCAGTTCTGAACGGTATTACAAATCTGAGCTTAATAATATATACATATAGGAGTGTTGTTGCGTGTTTTAGACATGAACTTTGCATTTTTAATACATTTCAGAATTGGTATAGAGATCCGTAGATATTGAAAGAACGTAAAACATATTATCACGATTTAGGTGTGTGTGTGTGAATATAGACGGGGTATGGATAAGAGATTGGATTTATTGACATCACTCGGAACTATATGTAACACAGAGCTATCGCTAACCCCCACACTTTAATCACTACAGCACCCTCTAAGCATTTTCCAGCCTCCAGCCGTTCCCCAGCAACTGCTTCTAACAGTGAAGATTTTTTTGCTTCCCGAGCTCAGGTCCTCTTGTCACAGCCGCCCGTGCAGAATTCTCGCCAATTCCTTCAACTGCCAACTGTCACCTTACTGCAGTGCTATCTCTTCTCAGCCTCCCTTGCAGAGCTCAACTCAACTTTCAACTCCCTTCAAGTTATTCTCTCTGCTGACCTGGAGTCCTGTTATATAGCCTGAGGGCGGACCCAATAGAAAATACCGCTTTCAGTAGTTCCTTTATTATTTTATGCGTGTGTACCAATCCGTTGCCTAGAAATGGCCGTATTCTTTGTTTGTTTCGAGGTCTGTGCCCAGCAACGGGTCTACGCGCCATAATATCCTTTAAATCTGGACGTTCAATATGGTTTATTTTACCTTGTACATGTACGTAATTCTGAATGGGAACAGCCCAGAAGATGTAACCCATCAAAGGAAGTTCGGAGTGGGGCGAGCTGAGTGGCTGTGGCGACTGCTACGTGGACGGCCTAGAAATCGGAATTCGATTTTCAGCAGGGACAAAAAATTATTCTCTTCTTCAAAGGGTCCAGACTCGCTCCGAGGCTCACCCAGCCTCCAATACGGGGGGGGGCTCTTTCTCCGAAGGTAAGGCGGTCGGGGTGTGATTGTTACCACTCATTTCTATCTAATGTAGAGGTATACCTCCACTCTCCTATACACCATCATGCCTTGGTGCTTAATTAATTAACTATCCATGTGCCTTCCATTAATTGAAAACGTGTTTAGCAACATTATTGTGATATGTAGACCCATTTCTAGGCAACGACCCGGTAAACACATTGCCGCTTCAATGAATATGTGGGCAGGATCGGATAACTTCCGTTGCTATGCAACGACGCTCTAAATACAACAATAGAAAAACCGGTGTCGCAAGAGGCGTTTTCTATATGGTTCGTATATATGCATTGTTAAACAACGGATGTGTTTTCTGTGTTGTGGTCCGACCCGAGACTATATAAGGAGAAGCCAACAATAGTTGTCAGTCCAGTCGTATTTATGTTCTGTTCAGTTGTCTGTTGAAAGTCAGTCTGTGAAGAGAAGGCTTAGCATAAGACTGTTATAAATCCGTTGCCAGGATACGACTATTGAAGACTGAGAAGACTTAGCGTGTCCTAGTGATTTGTGAAGTGGGTAGAGTAGCGATAGGCTATAACCGATTGTGAATAAGAGAGATTATAAGAGAAGGTGTTAATAAATGCAATCCAAACCCCGTTATTATTAGTCACGGAGCCATAAACACGTGAAAATATATGGACTGTTTTTTATATATTATTAGTCACGCAGATGCTATAAGGAAATATGTCAAAATATATTAGATATTACCTCGAACTTCGCCGGGGAATTACTTTCTTCATGGAAATTAGTGTTGCCTTGGGTGTTACGGGGTGAAATTTGCACAGAAACCAGCTGTTTCCGTCTTCAGGGCACATAGCTAAGAAATTAGGTGACGTCACATCCCAGAAGATAGAAGTAACCTTGAGAACATCAAATCATTTTTCTTGCTTTATGTTCATGGTTAATGGAGTGTAGGTCACGCACTTGGATACAGTGTAGATTAATTTGTCTGTTAGAACTTCTTCACTGTTATAGTCAGCTCCATTTATTATTAGGCATGAAACTGCCTCATTAATGCACTGTGTAGGATCTGTTACAGACAGACTGGCTCTACACGTTTCCCTAATTAGCGAGAGAGTATTAGTAAGTTCTGCCTCAACAGAAATGTTGTCATCTGAATATGCATGAGTTAAATCTTTGTTTACTGTAGCAAAATTCTAAACCTCTTGGCCTGTTACCAGGTTTTCTGAAGCGTGGAATGGGAAATGCTCCCCTGTTCTGTAGAAATGAGAGTTCTCAATAAGTGACTGCATGTCAAGTCCAGCTATGCTACAAACCGGAAGGTAGCTGGTTTGATTCCCGAAGAGGTCACTGGATATTTCAATTGACCTAATCCTGCCAGCTGCACCATGCTGGTATGGGTCTCGCAGAGGGAACGCCGATGCCAGTAGGTGCTGCTTACTAAATTGTGAGAAAAGCCGAGTCTGCCAGCAAATCTGACGTCCCGCCTCCGAGAGATGGCTCTGGGTGCATTTCATGGTGAGAGCATGGAATGTAGCAGATAGGAGTGAGGGGAAGGCCGAGTGTCTGGCGCCCTAAAACGTGATTATTTGGCTAAGGGGGGAAACTCTGACAGAAAATCTGTGCCCCTCCAGCAAGTTGCTCGATTAGGCTTAAGTAAAACTTTCCCTGTAAGAGACATCGAGGCTCCCACATTTTCTAGACCATCGGCTCACAGATGGCGGTGTCAGCCTTACGCGTCGGCCGCCCTTTACCCTACAGGAAGATTTCTGATACTCATTTCTGTTAGAGGCTGAGTCGACCCCAAGGCCATAGTGGGGCTGGAAGAATTAGGTCAATTGAAAAATCCAATGACCTCAAAGAAATCGAACCCGCGACCTTCCAGCTTGTAGCATAGTGCTTCAACAACGCTACTGCATCCTGATCCCGTAAAACTTTCCAAAATTGAGAACCCGAAAAAGAAATAATATTTTGGAAGCGGTGAAGACCCAAACTGGGCTAAGAGCCATTAGCAGTAGATGTAGTGTTAACAGCGACAAGGCTACAAAAACATCTCGTTAAATCGTCATTATGTGGGAAACCGCGTTGAGAAAGGCGCTCGTTCAGGCAGGACCTACCGTTTAAACATCACTTCCTCTCCCACAAAGAAAAAAAGAAGAGTGCAAAAGAGGATGCGGTGGACAACAGTCCCACGAAAAGGCTGTCTGTTCCTCCTGCTGAACTCATAGGCGTCAGCTGTCAAAAGGACTGGAAGGGGCCCATCATCGCGTTACTGCTCAATTATGGACAATAAAGTACGAAGGATGGATGTGTCACTGGAAGTGTCGCAGTGAGGCAGATACATGCACAAAGCTCCGAATGTACTTAAATAATTTAATCACGTGGATTGCTTCTGTTTTCAGGACCGTTTTATAACCAGCAGGAATAATTGTAACTGTTAATATTTAAACCGCAGACGGCGGCGAAAAGAGAACCCGGTTCCTGGGGCACCCTGTCACTGGGGGACAGAAACAGCCATCTTAATATTCACTGCCATAGTAAAGGGGCACGCGGCAGCCTAGTTGGTTGAGGCACTATGCTATAAGCCGGAAGGTTACAGGTTCGATTCCCGATGGAGGAGTTAAATTTTTTCAATTGATCTAATCCTTCCAGCCGCACTATGACCCTGGAGTCGATTGAGCCTCTAACAGAAATGAGTACCATTAATCTTCCTGGGGGTAAAGACCGGCCGGAGAGTAAGGCTGACACCTGCAACGTGTAGAAAATATGGGAGCCTAGACGTCTCACAACCCTATGGGCCTCTACGGCCTGTTACAGGGATAGCTTTGCCTTTTTACCTTCATGGCAAGGTTAGAAATTGTACCACTATCTGCTCTTTCTGACATTCCGAGTCAGTAGAACATGAAACTCCTCTTAGGCAATAATTTGGGCAAGCGGAAACTGTACATGAGAAGCAGGTCTGCCAGTCTGCTGCAACATAAATTCCCTTGTTAATAAATTCTTTGTTTCTTGGAAGGGAAACTTTAAAAAAATTCTCAGTACAAACAAGGAATAATGAGGCTTATTAATATTATTAACAGAACTTTATGATCCAAAATAAAGTGCTTAATGATTTATATAAATACGAGAAGAGCTGCCGAGTCAAGTCCGAGAACAAGTGCTGGGGCGTCGCTTCTTACTGCAGAAGTATCTGACATCCCCTCCCAGACAAGAATCCCGTCTCCAATTGGCTGATTGTAACTAGCCAAATTCATTATGCGATCAACATAAGCCAATCACGTAAAGACTCTTTAGAACAACGCATTTCCCAGAGACAGAACTCGGATCTCACGCATAGAAGCAGTTTTCTGGTAAAAAGCGTTTAACTATGTCCTTCCGAAGATAAATTGTGGCAGCTACACACAGCTAAAGGTAAGAACGTAAAGTTGTCCCTGTGCTTAACTAATTAAGCACTATTCCATGTAGGCGCAGAGGGCGTGGATGTATAGATCCACTTTTCTTGACCTCGGAACTAGCTGGAGGTGAGTGGTCAGCTTCACGTCCCGGCCGCTTTACCCCGGGAAAGAGCCCCCGCCACCCATTTGATAGGTTGGGTGGGCCCCAGCGCCGGTCTGGACGACGTGGATTAGACCCCTCGGTTGTCACCCCGTTGCTAGTCGCTATACAGACAGGTATACCTGAGAGCTCCTGACAGCTACACATGCCAACAGAAAATTTAATGTCTCAAGAAAACTATCGATTTGCCTCCTGTGGTGAATTTGCCCCAGTTACGGTCAATCAAACTGGATGAAAGACAAGGCAGGAACAAGGAACATGTAACTCGCCAATAAATCAGTCACCCCTTTAGAAATTGTTAAAGAGGACAACAATGTCCGCAGAAAAATGTAACAGGGTTGAACTGTCCTGGTATTTAATTAATTACATACCATGCCATGAAGACGTATGGGGGAGTGGGGGTATAGTTCCACCATTCTTGACACTTTTACTAAATGGAGGTCAGCTTCATGCTCCGGCCGCTTTCCCACTGTGTAACGACCTCCCCCGGTACCTACTAGCGAAGGGAAAACCATTCACCGCGACAAGAAACTTAAACCTCAAAAAATAATTTCTCCTCTCCTCTCCTTCTGCTTGCCTCCTTATTCTTCCTGCACATCTCTTCCTCCATGTTTCCGCTCTTCTCATATTCCTCCCTCATCTCTTTCCACATTCTTTTACGCAATATTCCTCACACCCTCCATCTTTACATTATTGTTTCTTCCCGTCTTTGTGTTCATATACATTTATTCTTTGATCGCTTTTCCTTCGCTGCCCTAACACGCATAGTTATGAATTCAGATATGGAGACCCGCCGTACTCTCTCTGTTCAGGACGCAACAGTCTCAATTGCTTGCCATGACAACCAATTAGAGCAGATAGGTAGGGCTGGGGTTCCCACACTGAACAGTATGATATTCCGTATTGCTCGTTCTGCGACAATCTTCACGAAACGGAATTTGAAATGTAAAAATATAGTTGTCTCAGTGCTTAACAAATTAAGCACTGAACTATGAAGACGTATGGGGGAGTGGATGTATAGATCCATATTTTCTTGATCTTGGCGCTTTTGGAGTGAGAGGTCAGCTTCACGCCTCGGCAGCTTTACCTCCGGGGAAAGAGCCCCCGGTTGCCATTGGATAGGAAGCCGGGTAGGCCCCAGAGCCGATCTGGACGACGTGGAAAAGAGAAATTTTTTTACCCTGCCGGGACTCGAAATCCGATCCCTTGGTCGACCAGCCCGTAACTAGTCGCTGAACCGACAGTGATATCCCGGCTATAATGGAACAAAAAAATCTCCGTGGTTTTAGTCCGCAAGCGAACTATACTGACCGACCGAGCGACCGCCGCTTGTCGGCGAAGTTAGTGTCAACTTTAGGGGATAGAGGGTGTCGCGTGGTCAGCGGAACGAATCCCCACGGCCGTTAATTTCTAATGAAATTGTAAATATATTTATTTCAGGAATTTACCTCTATCCCATCAAAAGACATTTCCGTTTCTTGTGCAGTACAAGGTTCTATTGTACTACAGCTATCCCGAGGAACGCTATCCTGCCCTTCGTACAGGGACTTCCGTTGGAGTACCGTGAATTACAGAAAGCTGAGGAAATTAAAGCTGTTACAGAAGACAGTAATGATTATATTATTTATATTGAAACTCGTTTTTTAATTTGTTTGGGGAGCCGGGATAGCTCAGTACGAATAGCGACTAGGATACAGGCTTGAGGATCGAGGATCAGGGGTTCGATTCACGGCAGGGGCAAGAGATCTCTCTGTCTCTTCCCTATAACTTTCAGACCCGCTCTGAGGCGCACAAATCTCCTATACAATTGGAAACCGAGGTCTGTTTCCCTGAGGTTAAAGAGGGAGGGGCTTGAAGCTGACCACCCAATCTAGTGCCGAAGTTAAGAACGTTGGAATTATACCATACGTCTTCTTGGCGTAGTGATTAATTAATTAAATTTAGGAATAACTTCAGCTTTTTTGATAACGCTATTGGTGTATGAGGCTGTGCATTACCGAAAAATTGAAAGACAGTAACGAACGTACGTACATAGAAGGGATGTGAAGTGAAGAGATTGTGGTCCAACTCGAGGTTCTGCTGTGACTTCTTTTGGACTGAGTAAGGAAAACCAAAAATATTGTCACGACAGTCCGTCACCTGAGATCTAAAGCCGGGATCTGCCCAATTCGAGGCAGGACCGCTACCCAATTGACCAGGACAGTTTTGTAATGCTTTTGGGGTGGGACTAAGTCCCTTGTACTGCGGCCACTTCTGGCCTATTGTACCAGCCCCAGATGATAGGTGAGGGTGATTGTGGAGCAATTGGTGGAATGAAGATTGGCAGGGGAAACCGAAGTACTCGGAGAAAACCTGCCCCAGCGCCACTTTGTCCACCACAAATCCCACTTGACCAGAACCCGGGCCGCCGCGGTGGGAAGCCAGCGACTAACCGCTTGAGCTATGGCGCGACTCTAAGACCAGGACACTTAGGAAGATATTAAGCAATAAACGCCGTAAGACTAGGGACTGTACAAAGGAACTTATGACTTCACATTTATCACGTTTATGAGGTTATGTTGCACAAGATTCGGTACTCTCAAGGCTGTGTCTGAAGATTATGTCTTCTTGTGATGTCACTTCGTGTAAGCTGTTGGTTAACACCGCTTCGGAGTAACTTGCTGCCTCCAACTTCAGGATATATTATTTTCACATTACGTTCTTCATGCGATTAAATCGAAACGGATAGAAAGCAGATTGGATTAGCGTTAGCATTCTAGTTTCGTGTTCAGGAAGTGCTTTGTTCGAATCTCGGCTCGGCCACAGGCTATCCTGACTGATGTATTTCGTTGTTTTCCTCAGTCCTTTTGGGAGCCGGGATAGTGCAGTCGGTAGAGCGACTAGCTACTGGTTGGACAGCTGAGGCGTCGGAGTTCGAGTCTCTGTAGGGTCAAGAATTTTCTCTTCTCCACGTCGTCCAGACAGCTCTGGGGCCCACCCAGCCTCCTTTCCATTGGGTACCGGGCCCTTTCCACGGCCGGGGGCTAATACGGGCGGAGCGTGAAGCTGACCACTCACCTACAAATAGTGACGAGGTCAAGAAAACGTGGATCTACACATCCACCCCCCCATACGCCTTCATGGCGTAGTGCTTAATTAGTTAAACACAGGGACAACTTTACCGTTACCTCAGCCCATCCACTGGCCATTAGGCCACCAGTGGTTTCTTTAAAATTCTGTCCACTCCTTTCGTCCGTCGTCCTGCCATTTGACGTTTATAACCTGGATAGTGCGAGATCCGTAGATTCAACAGCAACAACAACAACAAGGTGGATGGAATGGGCAGGGCATGCAGTACGCATGGAACGAGAATGAGGCGACTGCTCATCCCGTGGGCGCTCTGTGACATATGGGGAGTCTCTTTGTCCTGTTGGACTGTCCAGATGTCAATCCTAGAGCCCGTCCTGTCAGTCCCATGAACACTTGCGGTTTTATTGTTATAACTTTGACAAGGGTTTCAAGCCCAAACGTCGATTTCTACTTAACCCTAATGACAACGAACCCTAGTTCAAGGCCATCGCTGACTGTAGCGCTCGGCCATTGGCTCTTCCCATTGCCGTGGGTACAATTGGCATGTCTATTGATTCTTGCTTTGAGAACAGAAGTGGTGTGATGTTTGTACGGTCGTTATTAAGTTTTGTCGGTCTGCTGCAACTCTTCCTCCTCCTCCTCCTCTTCATTCTTCTCCTTCTACTCCTACTTCTCATTCTTCTCCATCTCCTCCTCATTCCCTCTTCCCCATCCTCTTCATTCTTCTGATCCTTCTACTACTCCTGCTTCTCCTCATTCTTCTCCTCTTCCTCCTCCTCTTCATTCTTCTCCTTCTACTCATTCTTCTCCATCTCCTCATTCCCTCTTCTCATCCTCTTCATTCTTCTCCATCTCCTCATTCCATCTTCCTCCTCTTCATTCTTCTCCTTCTACTCCTAGTTCTCATTCCTCTCCATCTCCTCCTCATTCCTTCTTCCCCCTTATCTTCATTCTTCTTATTCTTCTACTCCTATTTCTCCTCAATCTTCTCTTCATTCTTCTCCTACTCANCTTCTCCGTCTACTCATTGTCCATCTCCTCCTCATTCCCTCTTCCTCCTCCTCTTCATTCTTCTTATCCTTCTACTCCTCCTATTTCTCCTCATCTTCATTCTTTTACCCCCCTCCTCCTCATCCTGCTCATTCTTTTTATTCTTCTCAAACTCCTTCCCCTCTTCCTCCTCATTCTTCTACTCCTCCTCCTTATTCTTTTCTGGCCGCGCAACCCTGTGTGGGTCTTGGCCTCCTCCATGTTTTCGTAACAGTAGATTTATCCGGGGTGGTGTCTCTAGCCCCACGCCCAACCCCCAATTTAGAACACCAGGGACTACATTTTGTCTGGCCTCTACCATTTGATCTATGTGGCATAGGTGGCCATACCAGGATTCTGAGTTCTCAAGCAGCACTTCCCTGCGAAACTTACTTAAACATCTACTGTACTTCACATCATCACATCCCAGAGGATGTCTCTCTTCAAGACAATTCTGATTTCTAATTACTGGACAAACAGCTTCCGTAATTTTCCTATTCCTGCTGTAAGCTTGAGCACGGGACGTGATCGTTCACAAAGATTGGATGATTTCGGATCCGACGTCACGCCTACTCTACCACCAACACAGGGGTGAGAGAGAAAGGGTAGTTTATTGAGTTCGGGACAGAAGGTTTGAAGGTTCGTTTATTTACTTAATACGAAATCCGTTCCCACTATACTGACACGAGGAAACCTCACCCCTAAACCAATCAATTTCCTGACACATCGCAGGGGGGTGATGATGTCATTTTCGGAGGTTGCTACTAGACTCCCGCATTGCCGACTACTCATATTCGCAGTGGCGTAGAGTGTAATATGTTGGAGGAAGGAAAGCAGGGTACAAGTCTACAGATTATATTTATTACGTCTTTGTCTCTCTGTTTCAAATTGCGAGAAAGGTACATGTGGGGTATCCAATAAGAAAGAATAAGTGAGAGATGGAATGTCGCACACTTGGCGTCTGGCCTACGCTACTGCAGCGCCACTCAACCTGTGGGGCGCGATGTAAATCGAAAAGTACGTGAAGTTAAACGCCTTTTAGCACATTACAAATCTCAGTGGCTTGTAGTCCGCAAGCGAACTATACCGACCGAGCGACCGCCGCTTGTCGGCGAATTTAGTGCCAACTTCAGCGGATAGAGGGTGTCGCGTGGTCAACGCAACGAATCCCCAAGGCCGTTAATCTCGGTTTTCTAGACCGAAGCCACTATTTCCTCGAAATATCTCATCAGTTAACATCACGAGGCTGAGTGGACCCCGTTCCAGAACCACTACTTCTCAGAAGATCTGATAGCGCCGGGAATCGAACCCGGGACCTCTGGATCTGTAGCCAGGAACTCTGACCATTAGACTACAGAGGCGGTCACATTAAAAGCAGTCCTCAAAAATGTGATACTAGCAGTGATATTTTCTTTTGTATTTTTCTGTATGTGTGTGCCACAATTAAAAGAATATTCAGAGGTAGAGCAAGAAAAGAAACTCTCCTAAAGCTTTATACATTCCCGCTACAGAGACCAACCGGATAATGCTGTTTAAGGAAACAGTCTCTGTTTATTGTGAGAACCATACGGAACACACAGATACACTGTGTGGGCAGAATATATAGCAATTCAGTCCGTAACTCACAGAAAACATATTACGTCTCCGCTACAAAGCCCAACCGGTTAATGCTGTTTAGGGAAACAGTTGCTGTTTATTGTGGGAACCATACTGAACACACAGATACACTGTGTGGGCAGAATATATAGCAATTCAGTCCGTACCTCACAGGAAACACATTACGTCTCCGTTACAAAGCCCAACCGGTTAATGCTGTGTAGGGAAACAGTCGCTGTTTATTGTGAGAACCATATGGAACACACAGATACACTCTGTGAGCAGAATGCAGAGTTTTAATATGTTAAAAGAGGGTGGTAATATTAGTAATTATTAGGCTTCAAAGGGTAAATTAAGTATAAGGAAAATTTTACATGTGTTAGCTTAATTCATGACGTTTTCATTCTTATTTTAACTTACAATATTTTTCTTTCTTTTCCAGGAAACAACCACCATCTGTGCAGTGAGTGTCTAGAAAGCTGCCTGACAGACAGACAAACACGTTTTCGCCATTTCAGCTTATAATGTAGTTCTCAGAAATATGAAATGAGAACAACGGTAAATTGCAGGCGATTTGTACCAAGCATCTTTTTGACAATGACAACTTCGTTAAGGAGAATGGAAACATGGAGTGGTCAGAAATAAAGAGACAAAAGATGTCAATTTCTCGACCTTGCAGGAATGTGGGTAAAACAAAGGAGAGACGCCAACCTCTGTTCCTGTACAACAAAGGACACTTTATTTAAGAGAAACTTACTAATTCATGGACAAGGATACGTTCAGTAAATATATTCTCTTCCGCATACAATTGAATCGCGTCCAGATTAATTTGCAAGGCAAAATATTCGGTTTGTTAAAGTGGCTGAATATTATTGTTTTACAGAAACAAAACTTCGGAATAAAAGCGAACATTCTGTTGTTATCAAGTAAACTGTTAAGTCTTCGTTTGGATAGCATACCTGTGACCCAATGAAAATACAGAAATTTATACAAATACAGGTTTCGACAACAAAACAATGTCAACATTTTTATTTCCGCAAGAAAATCAATGAACTGAGAGAAAAGGCGATCTAAAAATATTCATTTTGTGGTTTCCATGTATCAAATAGTGACTGACTGTAGGAGAAATAACTTTAGTGCAGTTCAGAACTGTAAATTTTTAAAAGAAACAAGAAAATGGATTATTCATATAAGCAGTTCTTGCAGTATTATGGGCAGTGACTAGTCCCATTTCACCAAGATTTCAAAGAACCAATAAAGTGCGCTAGTAGAATATGCAGTCCTTGTAGCCTTACAGGCACTGATGCTCTAGTTTTCACACGATGTGTCGTGATTGGTACCTATTGCCTATTATATTCATTTTAACGATGATACAAAATGGCAGCGCAGCTGAGAAGACAACCGGAACAGGAAGTGCCGCCACTAATAGCGGAAGCAGTGGCGCTAGCAGTGGCAGCAACATCGGAGCATCAACTTTATCATCTTCGTCAGCTGGGGCAGTTACGCCATTAAGATGCGAGGAAATTACTATCCCAATGTGCAGAGGAATCGGGTACAATATGACGTCAATGCCTAACGAGTTGAATCACGACACGCAGGAGGAAGCCGGGCTTGAAGTTCATCAGTTTTGGCCTCTAGTGGAGATTCACTGTTCACCAGACCTGAAATTCTTTCTGTGCTCCATGTACGCCCCGATTTGTATAGAAGACTACCTGAAACCATTGCCAGCTTGTAGAAGTGTTTGCGAGAGGGCCAGGAACGGTTGTGTGCCCATTATGAAACAATATGGCTTCCAGTGGCCAGAGAGAATGGCATGTGAGAAGTTTCCGGTGCATGGAGACCCCAATAATCTCTGCATGGAACAGAATAATAGAACAGATTCTAGTTCTACGACCACGGTGAGGCCGACGCGCAAGCCTACTCCAGGGTGCAAGCCAGGGAAGAAGGGATGCCCGGAAAGCGTGGTGCCTCCCAAAAATAAAGAATGCGAATGCAGGTGTAGGCCACCCCTAATTACTTTGGGTAGGGACTCGGAGTGGTTCAATAGGAGTGTCTCAGTTGGAAAAGTCCAGAATTGCGCCTTCCCATGCCGTGGAGCTTTCTTTTCGCAAGAGGAGAAGGATTTCGCATCGGTGAGTAATCATTTGTTTTGATTTTAGAGTTTCACTTCATCTTCGCATCTTATTATGAGCCGGGTTCGCGTAATCGGTATAGCGATTGGTTATGGGCTGGACGACTGAGGTGTCGGAGTTCGAGTCCCGGTAGTGTCAATAATTTTCTCTTCTGGGCCCCACCCAACCTCCTATCCAATGGGCACCGGGGGCTCTTTCTCCGGAGGTAAAGCGGTCGGGGCGTGAAACTGACCACTCACTTTCAGCTAGTGCCGAGATCAAGAAAATGTGGATCTATACATCCACTCCCCCATACGCCTTCATGGCGCTTAATTAGTTAGGCACAGGGACAACTTTACCTTACACTCGCATCCTGCTAAAGAGTTGTCCGTTTTAAAATATGAAAATTTGTACACGTAACATCATTAATTTACATTAAAACGACTACAGCTCAGTCGGTATAACGAGAGACGGTTTCGATTCCCGGCAAGAACAAGAGATTATTATCGTCTTCGTAAGGTCCATGTCTCCACCTGTACCGGGACCTGTTTCCCAGGGTTAAGCGGCCGGGACGTGAAGTGGACCACTCACGGCCATCTAGTCCAGAGATCAAGAATAATGGGGTTATAATTCCACGCCCGCATACACCTTCACAGTGTGGTGCTTAATCAATTACGCGCAAGGACGGTTTTTATTGACCCATTTACAGAGAAATGTTAGGACAGCGACACACGTAGGCTTTTCCGATTTTCTGACGAAATTTATAGTGTTTAAGATGGCTATTGGGATGTAACACCGTGTAGTCCCACAGAAGTTCGTAGGCGTTCCGTGCGTCACAGTTCGTTGTATCACAGTTCCATGCACTTCAGTCCTTGTACTGTAGTTCCTTGTACCACAGTAACCTGCGCTGTAGTTGCATGCACTGCAGCCCTTGTACTGTAGTTCCTTGTATCACAGTACCTTGCATTACAGTTCCATGCACTTCAGTCCTTGTACTGTAGTTCCTTGTATCGCAGTACCTTGCATTACAGTTTCATGCGCTTCAGTCCTTGTACTGTAGTTCCTTGTATCGCAGTACTTTACATTACAGTTCCATGCACTTCAGTCCTTGTACTGTAGTTCCTTGTATCGCAGTACTTTGCATTACAGTTCCATGCACTTCAGTCTGTGTACTGTAGTTCCTTGTATCCCAGTACCTTGCATTAGAGTCCCATGCACTGCAGTCCTTGTACTTTAGTTCCNAGTCCCATGCACTTCAGTCCTTGTACTGCAGTTCCGTGTATCCCAGTACTTTGCATTACAGTCCGATGCACTAGCAGTCCAAGAGCTATAGTTCCTTGTACCACAGTAACCTGCGCTGTAGTTGCATGCACTGCAGCCCTTGTACTTTAGTTCTTTTTGCCGCAGTTCCTTGCACTACGTTCCACGCATCACAGTAGAATGGGTCCTGTTGCAGGTCTGGATAACGCTGTGGTCTGGTCTCTGCTTCGTGTCCACGCTGATGACTCTGACGACCTTCCTCATTGACACCGAGCGTTTCAAGTACCCGGAGAGGCCAATCGTATTCCTGTCGGCCTGTTACTTCATGGTCAGCATCGGTTATCTAGTGCGGGTCATCCTGGGTCATGAGGAGGTCGCCTGCGAGGGCAGTATGATCCGTTACAGCTCCACCGGACCCGTGACATGCACCATGGTCTTCCTGCTCGTCTACTTCTTCGGCATGGCCTCCTCTATATGGTACGCGTGTTACAGCAACACCCATTCCCTCTTCGGAGCCATATAAATCCTTTCTGTGATACGAACACATATATACGTGTATTTCAGAATTACGGGCAGTATTTGCTTGAAGTGCCCGTTATTATTTGATAATGTCAGTAAGGTTATTGTTATTATTATTCTTAGTGGGGTGAGACTAAGTCCACTTGCTACTTCTGCCAGTACTGGCCTATTTTACCCGCCCCACATTATAGATGGTGGTGACTGTGGAGCTGTCGGTGGAATGAGAATTGGCAGGGGAAACCGAAGTACTCGGAGAAAACTTACCCCAACGTCACTTTCTCCACCACAAATCCCACATGACTTGACCCGGGCTCGAACCCGGACTGCCGGGGTGAGAAGCCGGCGACTAAGCGCCTCAGCTATGGCGCCGCCTTATGTCAGTAAGGAATAACTTACTTTCAAAATTCCAAATATACTGTCTTATTTTTGTTACTTAGATCGTCCTAGAGAATTCTAAACTGGAGGACCTCCCCTTGTCTGATATCCGCTAATGCTTACTGTTAATTTGCACATGCGCAGGTGGGTCGTCCTGTCCTTCACGTGGTTTCTGGCGGCGGGACTCAAGTGGGGCAATGAGGCAATTGCCGGATACTCACAATACTTCCATCTGGCGGCTTGGCTCATCCCCACGGTGAAATCAGTGGCCGTCCTCATCACCGCTGCCGTAGATGGTGATCCTGTGGCCGGCATATGCTACGTCGGCAACCAGAACACGGACAATCTGAGAGGCTTTGTCCTTGCACCTCTCGTGGTGTATCTTCTAGTCGGAACGTCCTTTCTTCTCGGGGGATTCGTATCTTTATTTCGTATTCGGAACGTCATAAAGCAGCAGGGAGGTATCGGGGGACGAAGCAAGGCTGATAAGTTAGAGAAATTAATGATAAGAATTGGAATTTTCAGTGTTCTATACACAGTGCCAGCTACAGTTGTGATAGGATGTCACCTTTACGAAACGGCTTTACACGCAGAGTGGATGAACCCTTTGGTGTGTCCGTGTGAAGCGATGGGGCCTCGCTCGAGGTTAAGACCCCTATATTCAGTCCTCATGCTCAAATACTTTATGGCATTAGCGGTTGGTATCACTTCAGGGGTATGGATCTGGTCAGGGAAGACGTTAGACTCATGGAGACGGCTTTCGAGGAGACTGTTTGGGGTCAGTGGCGAGCCTGGTGCTGTGCTCATCAATCCGACGGCTAGCAAACAACGCGCTGCCATGAAACACTACGTGACGTCAGCAGGAGCTGCACCAAGCAGCACCCTCTTGTCAGGGCCTCACATTACAACTGCAGCACCGGGGAGTCTCCAGTCATCAAGTCAACATCATTTTCATCATCATCAACAACAGAGTCAACCGCTGAGTCATGTATGACAGCAGAGACCTGCCATGATGGCCACAAGCGATGTTGCGACGCATATGGACTCTGATTGTACCCTAGAAGAGGAGCGTGGTGTGAAGGTGGTAGTGGCCCTACAGGGGCAACACCTCGCAGCTTCTGAGGGACTCAGTAATTATGGTCCAGTGTAATTGCGTCACAGGTACGGACATTTCAGTGTTCAGTTTTGTAGTTCGCACATATAAATAGAGATTAAATACAGTAATTTTCTTTTCCGTGCTAAAAGAATTTGTTAAGTTACTGTGTAACTGACAAACATTCTAAGGTCACAAACATTACAAAAGAAAAAATGGAAGTAAGAGAGTTTTAAAGGAAGGGCGTGGAGGAATTTCCTACAGCAGGGAACCGCCCTTCTTCTTCTTCTTTTGTCCAGTGGAGGAAAAGCTTTAGACATTATGTATTCCGTTTAATTTCTGCCCAGTCATCGGTAAAATCATCCTAAAAAGGAAGACGTTATGAATGACAAGGCAGTAAAATAAATAGATTTAAGAAACGAATAAAAATAATAGTAAAAGAAGGGTGCAGTGCGTATGAAAAAGCAATGACATTTTAAATTCAAATTTAACCGTCTTCTCAATCAAATGCACAAATGAAGTAGAAGGAAAAATTTACATTCTCGTGCCAATAGAATAATGAAAATGAAGTAACTGATAAGAAAAAAAAAATGGAAGTCATAAAATGCGATTTACATCCACTTGAAGTAGGGAGAAAGTTATTTAATTGAAGAATGCGTTTCTGTAGCGAACAGATCCTCTCTTCTGTCCTCCATATTTATTTCCAAGTTTTATTCATAGATGTCGCAAAGGCTGCGTGTTCTCATTAAAATCAATATACAACGCGGCAATTTCCATTAATAGTTCCTATCAATGCTACAGCTTCTTATGGTAAATATCAGAACGGAACAATGTAGAAAGCCCATTTGCAAATACAGACATACTAATTACATTCCAACGAAACTATCAAAACTACAGAATCTTAATGATATTTGTATTATATCTATTTAAATCTGTATGTATTCGGAAAATCGGAAGGTCGCTGGTTCAAGTCCCGACTAGGTCATTGGATTTTTTCAGTTGCCATAATCCTTCCAGCCGCACTATGGCCCTGTGGTCGACTCAGCCTCTAACAGAAATGAGCACCAGGAATATTCTTGGGGGTAAAGAGCGGCCGGCGCGTAAGGCTGACAACCTTACCGCCATCTTTGAGCCGGTTGTCTAGAGAATGTGGGAGCCTCGACGTCTCACAACCCTATGGGCCTCCACCGCCTGTTACAGGGACAGCTTTACTTACTTACTTACAGTTACCTAATAGCCGGAACGGTCTATAACAAATGTGTAAGTATAGAATGATTAAAGTCTTGAGTTCAGTTCTTCTCTTTCTGCCATTCGGTTAATCGCCTTTAATGCCTACACCTCTAATGTTCTGAGAACAAATTATAATCGTAAATTTTTATTCACTGTTTTATGGTCGTTTAGATCCGACAGTTGAAGAGGTTAGCAGAAAATTGAGGCTGTAAAGGATCAAAAATGGCCTAACTCCTTGGTAGTCTGATGACCAGGGCCAGGATTTTGATGACATGTCATCTTTTTTTCCTTGTATCCTATGCGATGCTCTTAAATATATAAATCTCGGATATGAGCTGCTGGTTACAGAAATGTAAATTTTATAGGTAATTTTTTGACATTTTTAGGTTTAAGGTCATTTTTTCATTTTGGGAGTAATTTTTTGTTACATTTTTGGACTTTTAAGGGTATTTCTTGTCATTTTTGGCCATTTTAGGGAATTTTTCTTCATATATTTTCTGAAATGTGAATAACATGGAAGCGAAGTGTTCTTTCTCTTCTCCTTTAGGTCATTTTTATTGATTTTTTCGGTCATTTTATAGGTAATTTTTTTAACATTTTCAGGCCATCAAAATCCGGGCCCTGCATATTACATTTTTGGGTCATATTTTAGGTAATTTTTCTGGATTTTTTCGGTCATTTTTTAAATATTTTCAGGTCTCAAAATCCGGGCCCTGCTGATGACAGTGGATATGCTAAAGAAAACCACCCTTTAAAATTGCAATAAATCGTGTAATCTTATTTCATAACTGAAAATAATTAATAGTAAGCCAACAGGCGAGAAAGAGCCTGGGACCCTATTATAAATAATCCCGCCTTCATAGTTTATTCACTGCTCGAAATTTCATTCAGTGACTGGACCACAGGTGCCTCAAAATATTAATTTACGATAAACGTAAAAACATTTAAGTTGTCCATATGCTTAACTAATTAAGCACCATGCCATGAAGGCGTATAGGGGAGTGAATATATAGATCCACATTTTCTTGACGTCGGCACTAGCTGGAGGTGAGTGGTCAGTTTCACGTCCCGACCGCTTTACCCCCAGGGAAAGAGCCCCGGTACCCATTGGATAGGAGGTCGGGTGGACCCCAGGAACGGTCTGAAAGACGTGGAGAAGACAAAATTCTTGACCCTATCAGGAGTCGAACTCCGACCCCTCTGTCGTCCAGCCCGTAGCCAGTTACTATACCGACTGCGCTATCGCGGCTCTCAGATAAATTACGAAATATCTTTCTCTGTAACGTCGGAATGTTTCTGTTTTTACTAAATGTTAGGGAATATCTCTAAAGATATTTACAGCCAGATAATGACGTTTTGGTGGACAGAAATGCGACGTTATACAATCTATAACATAGAGGAAATCGCATTTTAATGGCGAACTCATAAAATGTTATAATTTGTGGCACAAATGTTTTCTCTGTTTTCACAAAGAGTAGCGTTGAATATTTTCCTGGATATAAACACCAAATGAAATATCAACGCGAATTTTATACGTAATAAAATTGGTGCAAGTGATTTTCCACTTTTCAGTGTGTGTTTGTAAATTTTAATGTTGTATATTATCTATATCTGTGTTGCCATATATATGTGTTGTAGGTTTTCATAGTAGTGGCTGACATTGTCATTTGAGGTTATGTTACATCTTAATACGTTCTGGAGACCTCACTGTAATGACTGACATTGTTAGTTGAGGTTATGTTACATCTTGATATGTTCTGGAGACCTCACTCTAATGGCTGACATTGTTAGTTGAGTTTATATTACATCTTGATAAAGCACAATAGACCACTGTAGGTCGCGGTGCAAGGGCCGAGAAGGCCTACCCCTCATACTTTCATACATCTTGATACGTTCTGGAGGCCTCATTGTAATGAGTGACTTTGTAATTTGAGGTTATTACATCTTGATACGTTCTGGATACCTCACTGCAATGGCTGATATTGTAATTTGAGGTTATGTTACATCTTGATACGTTCTGGATACCTCACTGTAATAGCTGACATTGTTAGTTGAGGTTATGTTACATCATGATACGTTCTGAAGACCCGTTATAGTAATAATAATAAAAAAGAGCATATTCTTCTGTTGACAGAAGCAAGGATCAGAAGATCGTAAGGTTATTTATTTGTATTCAGAGTGTAACAGTTTGTTACAGAATAATAGATATTGCACATTGCACATTTAAAATATTTATTTCTGCTCGTAATTTGGATGTGTATTGGTTAGACTTCGATTGAATTGCTCTAATTGGTAAAAAATTAACATCTGAGGCTTCCACAGCGGTGAAGGTTTAAGGCTTGGTCGTGTTTATCCGGGTTATGACACCGTATAGTGTCGTAGGTTGTTACCAACGTTTCAGAGAAATTGACTATCTCTATATCCATGGTACACATTAGTGGCATTAAATCTCTCAATGTAGAACGTTCTGTGGCACTTCCTCAATTCTGTAACATGGTGTAGTCTCAGCCATTTCATACGAATGGAAATTTTATATAAATACTCCTTGAAAATACACAAAACACGCACTGTTCATATATGAAGTTAAAATTATTTCTTCCAGTAGAAACAACTGATATAAATTTATGTTTATTTGATTTCTTTGGAGTCAGCAGTTACTAACTATTATTTATTTAATTGAATAAAAAAGAGCGACTTGTAAAGTTGTTCTGAGACTAGCGTGTCTGAGTTGTAAGAAGACAACGCTGGCAAAATGCTTTAAAATTTCGAGCATGCCTTCACAGCTCTTTCCAATACTGCCCTTTCAGTAAGATCAAATACACAGAAGAAACGGTTGCATATTCTCAAAAAGAAATAATTACTAAAACCACGTCAGATCTTGTTCCCAAAATATGTGGTGCCAGTAAAGGAGAAACGGCTATAAAAGTTAAAACTCATGACGTTTCTCTTTCAAATAAAATGTTAAATCTCTTTTTTTTTTATTTCTTTGTTTATTTATTTATTTATTTATTCATGGTTTATGTAATGACGCTGCCAGTGGCCCAGGCCGTAAATCGTCAATAAATTTTCAATTTTTTTAAAAAATATCAGGAATAAACTTAATAAACTATAAAAATAAAAAAATTATATACTATAATTGGTTGTACAGAATGATTTGTGTTTTATACACGTTGCATCCTGTTTTCACTTCTTTGGATTTCGCTACAATAATTTTTACAGAGATATTTCGTGAGCCTTGCGTCAAACACCTAACCTGGAGGACCAGGTCCTTGTATTTGTATCCCCCAAGGAACAGGGTGGCCCAGTTATACCCCCAGGCAGTGGGTTCCCTTTTCGACGCCTTCTACGACTCGCAAGGCCACTATGCAGGTATTCTAACCGGCCTCCACACGGGGGAGCCCCACGACGTTCCAGAGCCTTCTTTCCTATTAAACTCTGAATAAAGAAACATTCTTTTTTTTTTTTTTCCTAAAATGAAATGCGTTGGTACTGCGTTGTGAAAAAGTGAGATTAGAGGTTCTTTTTACATTTCTCTTTACCAATAGGCAAACATTCAAAATATCGAAAACAACATATTTTGAGCAAAGTAAATATCGGGAATCATTACTTTTGCCAGTATGATGTGTTGTTGGGTGTCTCGTGAGGAAAATCGCGGTGGGATGCAGTGAAGACCAGATAACGTACATCCGAAACAAATTCTAAATTTTAAATTAAGGCACGAAGAATGCGATATTGAATACACTTCCGCGTTTTTGGCGATCTTAAAATTTCACGGCGGTTAATTGTTTATGATGATTCTTCTCTTCGGCCTTTGTATCTTGTTGAGGGGGGCGGTGTTGACGACGTTTCGGCATTACATGCTTCCTTCATCTTAAGAGTCGAATATAATGTGCGTATCATTATGTTTAAACACTTACATTTATATAATGGGATTTTTGGACGTCCAGAACCTTCTTATTTTGAGGCTCCATTGATTTAAATATCAGAGTTTGAGGACCCCAATTAAAATATTATTTAGCAATCACAAACATAAATTAATCTTAATGAAATGTATTGAGTATTTTCTGATGAATTAAGCATATTTTCATTGCAAGACCATATCAAGGATTTATTTACATGACATAATTTCCAGGCTGTTATCTTCCCCCTCCCCCTTTGGCGGTACAGCCCCAATTTGGGCCTTGGCCTACCTCCATGAAACTCTCCGTTTCACTTCGCTTTACTAGAACTTAAACATTCGGTAGGAATCCTTGGGCGGGTGATCAGTCCGTCGCAAGGCACACAAACACAAAAACGCACACACACAAACACCAAACATCCATGCCCTGAGTGGGATTCGAACCCACGATCCCGGCTTTCCGAGCGAGGAAAGACCGCTCAGCTACGGTGACCGGCTACTGTTATCTTACAGAAGTTAAAACTAAAAATTAACATTATAAATTCTGGAATATAATAAATTTTCTTTGTTATCATTTACTTAAGAATTAAATATGTCGTTCCATATCGAAAGTATTTGAAACATGAAACCCTATGAACAATGAGATGAAGTTGAAACGAACCTGCAAGTAAACCTTAAGTTTATGGAGTTCTACAGTGTATATTAAATGAAGAATGTAGAAGTAGGTATCGGTATTTTCCATTGTCCACTGTTACGCAACAGAAGAGAGGTTTTAAGGCAGAAAAGTAACTGTCTCGTGGATATTAAAGATTAAGAAAACGTTGCCCGCCACGTCACTACTGTGACGTGGCGTATAGCCTAGCAACGCTGTTACCCCTTGGTGACGTCACCGCTGTTGACTCGCGTTGCATAGTTACAAGGTTGCGGGGACTCGGCTAACTTCGGCTCCGCTCGGCACGTCACCGCGGGGAGACTGGCGGGGTCATGACTCGCCTATTATCATAGTAACGAGAGCGCTACGTTACCGCCACGTGCCGCTGGGGAGGTAGGGGTCCTCCATTGCGCAACATGTCACAATATGGAATACAAGAGAAATTATGTATGAAAGTCTGGAGTGTCATTATTGCTTGTCATTTCCATTACTGTATACGACCTTAGGTTAGTTTTGTTGTAAATATTTTATTGTCTGTGTTCAAAATGAGATGAAACATTGTTATATTTTAATTATTTATATTAAATACTAAAATTCGCCGACAAGCGGCGGTCGCTCGGTCTGTACAGTTCGCTTGCGGATTAAAATCACGGAGTTTGCTTTGTTTTGTTTGATGTCACAGTTATGAGACCAGTAACAGTGACGTCAGGCCGCTGTACTACATTTATAACTAAAAATGTTTGCAATACATAATATTGTCAAGGCAGGAAATTTCATAATTCACGTTTCATTCACCAAGTTTGCAAATAGATGAATTCGTCTAAGCAACCTCATACCATTTTTTTTGTAAAGAAATGTGTTCAATTGTGGGCCCTGATTTATTGGCTCCCTTGCAAACATAAATGCAATGAACCCCTTTCTTGTCGCCTGGTAACGGCTTCCAACGCCGTGTTCACGTCCTTACTGGCCGGCGACTCTCTGACAACTAACTAAATTCCAGACTTGTCCTGGTTATAACACCTAGGCACGGATCACATAGAAAACACCTCTCCCAGCATTTCTTCTATTGTTGCATCACGTAGTTATCGCATGGACCGCGTAGCGAACACCGCTTCCTGTTACTCAATTGTTGCATGTTACGAATATGTTGCCTAGCAACGGACGTGTTTGCAGAGCCATTCCCTAGTGACGGACGTCTTTGCTTCTTTACAGTTCTTGCCTCGAGCAAGTATGCTACAATACAGTGTTATTTATACAAAGTGACAATTTTTGTTCGATATTTGCCCAAAATGCATTTTCTCAAATTTCCATTTCTTCAATGATTCTTTCATAATTATAGCGTTGTCTTCTATGTTTCGACGCCGTATAATCTGGTAGGTGAATGCCGACGTTTCGTGGGACTATTCTACACAACTTTTCAGTGTGTATGAAAGCGGTATATTCCTTCTAAATTTTGGTAATATTTACCAGACTATAAGGCGTCATAACCCAAAGATTACGAACTATATCTTCTACTCGTATCATTAAATCTTTATTTCTTCTTATTTCCCTCCTGTAACGCACAGAACACCAGAAAAACCGCCGTACACATCTCAATTCGCCACTAAATTTTTTTTTGACATCAGGTTCTACAAAGTGCCTAACATACAGTTCTGAAGCACACTTAAATAAACTAAGAAATCATAACCTCAGTACATGAAACGGCTTTGCGATATGATGCAGTAAACGAATAAATATTACGCCTCATGATTAAATTCTAGGCCGTAAATTTACAAAACGAATAGACAATGAATCAGCACGAGGAGACTGATCACACGTTGCAATATTGCAAGGATGCGAGCAAAACATGCGGCATCTGGCAACGCTGTTCAGCCCTGATGGTGCACGCGGAACCCGAACTTTCACAAATACCAGGGAAGCTTTTGATGTATAAAAGGAAATTTGCAATTGTAATGACTCGAGGGAATTTCATCAGTGGAGAATTCACATAGATGGGGGGTGGGGGTTAGGGGTGGAGGCGTTGGTACATAAGCGATATTATGCAAATGTTAAGCATAGTTACATATTTTAGAATCTTCGTTACGCATTGGAAGCTGGTTGAAAATATCTCGCTTGTGACATCACAGAACTTCCGGTTTTATTTAACGTAATGTATGAAGGAGGAAACAGTGTAATGTAAGTTGTTAAGTTGAACAGTGTAGTTCATTTTAAATAATGCGATATGTTTAGGACCAACTCAGCAGTTTTAATTAACAGTCCAAATTTTAATTTACTTAGACTTTAGGTTGTTATTCCCTGGTCTTCTTAGCAGTTGCCAGCTTTTTTGGTTTATTCAGAATTTGAATATACCCTAATTTGATAAGAAATATGTGAAACAATTTCGATATAGGTTTGATTATAATTTTCCTAAAATATGAATTAATGTGAAACATCAGAATGAAATTTTATTGTACTTGGGTATTGTAATAACTCTCCTATATTTTTTTTATTGCTAGTGGGGTGGGACTAAGTCCCTTGTACTGCGGCCACTTCTGGTCTATTGTACCAGCCCCAGATGATAGGTGAGGGTGATTGTGGAGCAATTGGGGGAATGAAGATTGGGAGGGGAAACCGAAGTACTCGGAGAAAACCTGCCCCAGCGCCAATTTGTCCACCACAAATCCTGGGCCGCCGCGGTGGGAAGCCAGCGACTAACCGCTTGAGCTATGGCGCGGCCCTCCTGTAGTTGAACACAGTAATGACCACAACACCCTAAGTACTAAATCCTACCATTTGACGAGTTTCTGTGCCAGTTAAATCCATCACCCATCTTTATATTTCTCTAAGCTCCATCTTAGTATTACAATCCCATCTTCACGGTCTTTCAAGTAGTCATATTTCAAGAAGATTAACTACCAAAATTCTGTATGGATTTCTTGTTTTGTCATTATAACCACACGTCCAATCCACTGTATCCACATTTAAGTAACATAACAATTTTAAGGGCTCTGTCTAATTTGTCAAATTCCTCGTTGTTTAATATTCAAGCTTGCTTACTTAGGACTACGTTTTTTTCGCAACGTCCAGTAATGTATGCTGTTTACTCAAAGTAAGAAATCACGTTTTATAATCATACAAAACAAAAGGCAAACTTCATTTTGTATAAAACTGTATATTTGTAACCGTCAACACAACAATTCGAAAAAGAGTAATAACAAAGGTTATTTACATTAATGTTGAACACAGAATGTTTCGACCCTTATTGGGTCATCATATCCGAATCTTCAGCTTGTTATGTAAAAGCGTAAAGATTAGAATTTGCAAAAATATAAATTTGTATTTAGTTTTGTATGGGCTTGAAATAATAGCAGGTTGCAGGAAGTTGCATAATGAGAAGCTTCACAAACATGCTCCTTGCCAAATATTATTAGAATGTTCAAATTAAGGAGGATGAAATTGACAGGGCCTATAGCACGAATGGAAGAGATAGCAATGCATATGAAGTTCTGGGAGGGTAACATAAAGGAAAGAGAGCACTTAGAAGACTTAAGCGTAGATGGACGATAAAGTCATAATGGATCTTAAAGAAATATTGTTTGAGGCTGTGAACTGGACTTATTTGACGCGGAACAGGGGGGAAATGACTGTTTTTTTAACACTAATGATCATTGGGGTACTATATAATGCTGAGGATTTTTTGAAGCAGCTAAGCAACTATTAGCTTCCCTAGAAGGACTCAGGTCCGTGGATTTAGTTGGAGTTTTGGATGATTACAGATTTTCTTTTCAGCTGGCTAGAGAAAATATTCGAAATATATTTCTTCCTTAAGCTTATCACGAATTAAATTCCTCCCAGATATCGTAATGAAGTCATCTATGGAGAATTATAAAAACGAACTGTGGAACGTGTACCTGATTTCATGCAGAATTTTAGAATATGGTACCAAGGATTAAAAATACTTTACAAGAACCCAGAATTCTTCTCATCCGTTTTGTCGATAATTATCTTGTGTAATAGATACAGCGTCGTTAAATAACATAAAATCCAATAATATGGGTAGTTCATTACCATTTATTTCAACATTCAATTTAAAATATTTTAATACATTTGTTTACGTTGCGTATGAAGGGACAATTTATATAATTACTTCGAGAGATCATACCATAAATCTCTTAAAATTAATCACAGAGACAATGTTTCGAATAAGAGAGGTGAAGGGAAAACATTTTCTAAAGTAATAATAAAAGAAGACAACGGAAGAGAAGACAAATAGGAAAATAATACCCCATCATCTAAACCCTTACTTCAACACACTTGACGCAACCCTTCGGCTCCCATCGCCCCTTCCTCACCGCCACCTTTTGAGAGTTACCGTGGTCTCTCACGCCAGTATTCACTTAGAATAAGACGACGCATGCGCAAGCCAAGGCTTACCCAGGAAAGCGCTAACGTGAGCCGCCGACAGGCCCTCCGGGAAGAATTAATTAGAGTGTCTAGTTAAAAAGGAAACAAAATAAATCACAAATCTCAGTAGATGAAATTCTTACAATTAACCGGTTACATATAAAGACATTTTCACGAGAGTATGCAACACTAGGTTACTGATGTATTAATAAACAGGCAGATGTGCGCGCTTTTCCCTCGGGGTGTACATTTACTTTCCTTTCCAATTACACAACATATACAGTAAAAAGAGCTAAAACTTTAAGAAAAGGAATGCAACTGAAAATAGAACATTAGTGTTTACTTATCAAGTTAAAATAGTAAAATTTTGGGAGGGCACGCGGTAGTATAGTTGGCTGAGGCACTATGTTACAAGCCGGAAGGTCGCAGGTTCGATTCCCGATGAGGTCATTAGACTTTTCAATTGACCTAATACTTCCAGCCGCATTATGGCCCTGGGGTCAACTCAGCCTCTAACAGAAATGAGTACCAAGAATCTTCCTGGGGCGTAAAGAGTGGTGAGTGCGTAAGCCTGACGGTCTCTCCGTCATTTGTGAGTCGATTGTCTAGAAAATGTGGGAGCCTCGACGTCTCACAGCCCTATGGGCCTTCACGGCCTTGAGAAGGATAGCGTTACCCTTTACTTCTACAGTTTGTTTTATAATTCTCCATAGATAAGTCCATTACGGATATGTTTACTCCTAACTGCTTACTCCTTGGCTGCAGTGCCCTTTAAGGACCTCGCCCTTCTTTACGATTGATGTAATTTTTTTTTTGCCTTTTGTCTCTATCTCTTCAAATTCATCACTCGTGAATCATTCTCTGTATCTCCCAGCCAGCTCAGTCAGGGTAGGTTTTCGCTTCAGGTTAACAAAAGTACACGGTTTGGTGTGTCGAGAGACAATGAGATGACTTATATTTTGTTGTTCCGAAACTTTTAAAAGGTTGGGAAACAATGGGTCATAACCTGTGGTTCTAAAGTGATTTTTTCTATGCAGCCGGACAGGAAAAATCCGGCTGTACAGAAGTGGGTAGTTTAAGAAACTTAAATCCAGTAACGTTGGATTGATCTGGTCATGACCTTCTGTGTTTTGTCAAGTACGGTATCCATTGCTTGCATGTATACTGTAATACATTAGTCAAGTATTATTTTCATATATACAATTAAATGTTTGTATAATAGAAAATATAGCTAATTTGACTTCCTTGTACAATAGGAAAAAAAACGTAGGAAGACATAAAACTGTTGTGGGTGTGTGATTTTGAATACCTGTACAATCTTTGATATAATATAAAATGAAAGTGACATGTCGAATCCATTTGAGGTTATACTGCCATTTATATATGACAAAGTTGTTTTATGTGAAATAGTTTGTGTCAAGGTTTTCAAAGGCGTCTGACAGTTTTACGTTTTGATCATCGCTTCTGGAAAGATTTAATTTCTTCACGAAACCTAAGTTAAATGCAACAGGGTATGAGTAATATATAAATATGTTTGCTTTTTATTATTACATATCAAAAAAAAGCGAAAAGGGGAAAACAACAATTTGTTGATTGGAAATAAAATACAGGGTAGTATTTGAATATGTTGTGTTTTTATACAGAATATATTATATTATAATTATGTACATAAATAATGTAACATTAGCTGTCAATACAATATTATTTCATCTCTTGGAAAATATAACATTAATATCTGTATGTCCTTACTACCTCCTCACCATACACCTTGACAGATAATATCGATTATGGGTCTATCTGTGACACTTGCCTAAGATAATAGACTGTAACATGTGACTGCTTATTATCACGGTTTGCTGATGTGGACACTTGTAACTCGGCAGGAACATGGTGAGTGTATCTTCAGGGTAGAAAACTCTTCTACCCCGAATATGGAGCTGTGTACTTTGGTACCATCGTTTCGGAGAAACCTGCTGCCTTCAGCTTGATGGTAAAGGAGTATTATATTCTGAATATGAAGCCGTAGAGTTTGGTAACTATGTGTCAACGCTTCGAAGTAGACTGTTACCTTCATTTTCAGATTACAGGAAGAGGTACTCTGTCTTCCCATCTGTGTTTCATCTCTGAGAGTTCTTGAAGGACTTACATGGAATTTGGCACTGAAGGTCGAGTGTAACAGTTGCGAGGAGAGGATGAGTGTCTTAAGTATCCTCATTTTAGGAAATATTGATTCGGATCTGATAAGGGTAGACAATTCTTATTGAACACGATGAAAAATGACTTGTTTTCTATCTTGCATTATTTTTGTATTATTTATTAGTTTAAATATCAATTTTTAACTTAGGAAAATTCAATACATGAATATAAAGGCCGCTTAAAATCATATTCACATACTTCTTACCCCTTCGCTGTAAGGCCCTGTAGGAATCACGGCTTTCTTTATGACAGATGACTGACTACGGGTTTGAAGACCGAGGGATCGGAATTCGAGTCCCAGTAGGATCAAGAATTTTTTCTTCTCCATGTGCAGACCGGCTCTGGGGCCCACACTCCCTCCTATCCAATGAGTACAGGGGGATCTTTCCTAGGGGGAAAATCAGCCGGGGCTGCTCACTTCTGTCTAGTGCCGAAGTCAAGAAAGGAGGAGCTATACCTCTACTCCCCCTTATACCGTCATGGCATAGTGCTTAACTAATTAAGCATAGGGACAACTTTATCTTTACCTACATCTGCTACCAACTCCTGCTGAAAATGATCACAAGGTTATAATCTGTTCTCCCTTTGTGAAACATGGAACTGGACGCTAATATTTTTATATTAACTAATGTCTGTAGAATATCGTGATACCCAACTATTGAACATGTTACTACTTACTTTGCCACAGCAATTGTTCATCCCTTGTGTAACTCCTCTGTTGCCTCTAGTTTCCATTTTGTATTTTAATTTGATAACCAGTAACGGAACGAACATCTGGCCAAACTGGAATATACACGTGTTGGAGTTCAGTAAATTTAAAACTGAACTTTAATTTGAAACGTACTTTCGCATAATTGAGTTGGTCTCGGTTTCTGTATTGTATATGCATGAGGCTCTGGACAGAGCTTGAATAACTGAGGATACAAAATGGCTACACATAATTTTCAGACTTTGATAAAATGATCATAAAAGAAAGCATGTTTCAGCATTCAAGTAGAACCACGGTTCTATTACATTTTTTTTAAAAAAAGAAATCTTTATCATAAAGAAGGAGACTTTATTTTCTTGACAAGGTTATAAACAAACATAACTTGAATCTTTTATTCTACAAATAACGCCTACCTATCACTATCATAAAATATTTATGCAAAACACCCATTCATTGGCTCAAAGCCAGTTTATCTTCACTGTTTTTTTTTACTATTCTCATAGAATTACTTGTAAACAAAATGTAACAAGTTTGGAAAGGCGTGGCCCAGTCTGGACTGCACATATTCTCGAAATTCTCTCTTTACATACAAGAACCGGGATAGCTCAGTCGGTACAGCAAGTAGTCCACAGAGCTACGAGGAACCAGTGTTCGATTCCCGGCAGAGGCAAGATATATTTCTTCTCTCCACAGCGTCCAGACCGCCTTTGAAGATAAGCCGGTATTCTATCCAATGCGTACCGATGTACTCTCTCCGGGATAGAGCGGGCCAGGGAATGACGTAGAGCGCTGTCCTCCGTCTAATGTAAAGCTTAATGATTGGAGCTATACCTCCACTCTTCCACACATCTTAATGTGTCATGACGCTTAATTAATTATAGGTACAATTTTACGTTAACAATTCTTTTACACATAGAAATATTGGGTTTTCGGACTTTATCCATCGTCCTGTTTTTAAGATAACTAAGAAAAACACGACGTTTCGGAAACTTGATCTGTTTCCGTCCTGGACTGGGTCCAGTGATTGAGGCTAGCTCTATATAAGGGACCCAACAGAATAGGTGTTTTCCCTCACCTGAGGACGAAAACAGATCCAGTTTCCGAAACGTCGTGTGTTTCTTAGTTATCTTAAAAGCAGGACGGTGGATAAAGTCCGAAAATCCAATATCTCTATGTGTTATACACCATCGTCAGAATCCTATAGCAACTAATTCTTTTACAGATACACCTAACTCGAGCGTTAGTTTAAGCCTTGCAGATGAATAATTGAATTCGCTAAGTCAAACAGAACGGCAGTTATGAACGCAATAATCTGGCTGTTGTTGGAAGCCGTGGCGGTGAATCTGGTTTGAAACTGCAATCACTGCATCAAGTAAAGTGTAACGGGGAAGTCATGTCATTCTGCTATTCTGCAGGTTTCATCTTAGAAATCACGAGACGCTTAAATTAAGTTTTGGAAGTTTACACTAAGGTGAAAACGAATGTCATTCCGGCCCATATACTGCTCCGGGGCACGCGGTACCGTAGTAGGTTGAGGCACTATGCTACAAGACAGAAGGTCGCGGGTTCGATTCTCGATGATGTCATTCGATTCTTTTTTTCCCCCTTGGCACTACAGCCCCAGTGGGCCTAGGCCTACCTCCATGAACTTCTCCGTTCACTTCGGTTTTTCTAGATCTTACACGTTCGGTAGGACTCCTTGGGCTGGTGATCAGCTCGTCGCAAGGCCTCTGCCTGTACACAAACACAGAAAAACGCACACACACAAACTAAACATCCATGCCCTGAGTGGGATTCGAACCCACGATCCCGGTTTCCAAGCGAGCGAAGACAGTACATGCCTTAGACCGCTCGGCTACCGTGACCGGTTATTCGATTCTTCAACTGATCTAATTCTTCCAGCCGCACTATGGCCCTTGGGTCGACTCTGCCTCTAACAGAAATGAGTACCAGGAATATTCCTGGGGGTAAAGGGCGGCCGGCGCGTAAGGTCGACAATCTCACCGCCACCTGTGAACCGACTGTCTAGAAAATGTGGGAGCCTCGACGTCTCACAACCCTATGGGCCTCCACGGCCTGTTACAAGGATAGCTTACTCATATATTGTTCCACTTGTGACAGAAGTTCACTTGTTACTTGTACAGAGACACAGCTGCAATGGAACGCGGATCATGTGCATGGGGTCTATGGTGAAGTGGCCCACGAATTGCTATCGATGTAAGAGAAATGGACACCCCTTCTTATAGCAGCAGATTCGAAGCATATTCTTGAACACAAGCGGAACATCTTTATTGTCTGCATCCTGTTGTGTGTTACAATGTGTTTTTTAGTGTCAACACAACAAATTTTTTGAAACAAAAGCAATCCAATATCACTCTACAAATATTGGCTTCATTTTAGCATCTGCTGCATGTTTCGATCCATATTTGGATCATCAGGCAGTTTCTTAAATAAGTCGCTTGTTATTGGATTGTCCTAATATGGATCCATACTAGTATTACTTTTAAATCCGTTTATTTCTCTATCTCATTGTGGCACATGTTGGTGTTTTCATATTACAGTTAAACTTAGGGATAAAGTAAGTAAAAGTAAGTAAATCTATCCCTGTAACAGGCCCTGGAGGCCCATAGGGTTGTGAGGTGTTCAGGTTTCCACATTTTCTAGACAATCGGTTCATAGATGGCGGTAGGGTTGTCAGCCCTACGCGCCGGTCGCCCTTCACCCCCCAAGAATATCTCAAGAATATTCCTGGTACTCATTTCTGTTAGAGGCTGGGTCGACACCAGGGCTATAGTGCGGTTGGAAGGATTAGGTAAATTGAAACAAATCCAACGACTTCATCGGGATTCGATCCCGCGACCATCCGGCTTGTAGCATAATGTCTCAACCAACTACGCTACCGTGTGCCCCCTAACCTTAGGGCTAACATTATTAAAATAAATATTTATGTCTCGTGGATACGATGTGGCTTTCCGTGATGTTTGTCGCATATGAGAGGGAGATAATATCTTCTGGAATTAATTGTTAATGTTTGCTTTATCTGAAAGTATATTAACGAGTACTATTAGCATCTGAGTTATGATTAGCATGTACTTACATTGCGTGCTGTGTGTGATTGCTTACATGTTATGGATGGGTACTCGCGTACAATTGTTGCTAGTTCTACATAAATTTCTTCCTGATTTTCTTACCTAGTACCGGGTTCCAAGTTATACTTTAATGAGAGTGTATAATTATAATTATCTTTATGACTGAATTTGTTAGAATTTATATTTATATCTCGTCAGAACCTTACCATTTTTGCTATTTAATTAATAGTTAAATTATTTTTTTTAGTTGGGGCACGCGGTAGCGTAATTGGTTGATGCACTATGTTACAAGACGGGGGATCGCAGGTTCGAGTCCCGATGAGGTGTACTTTTTTTTCAATTTACCTAATTCTTCCAGCCGCACTATGGTCCTGGGTTCGACTTACCCTAAAACAGAAATGAGTTCCAGGAATCTTCCTTAGGGTGAAAGGCGGCCGGCGCGTAGGGCTGTCCAGGGCTGTCCAGCCCGTAGCCCCTTCACTATACGACTGAGCGGTATAGTACCATAAATAAGGCCGAAACCGTTTCTTTCCTTGAGCTGTCCACGTCATTATTCACTAACCATCCAACCATGGTACGCTGCGTAGTCTGGGCTACTGACAGCCATGGGACCCGCTAGGATTCCTTCCTTCATGCCATCTAAGAATACTTCTACGGATCGCCCTTGAGTAGTTAGGATAGAAGTACGTGTATGAGATTGTTTTTTTCTCTTTCAAATAATTTCAAAAGTTGTACGTTTGGTATAATTCCTTTTTTTTTTTTTAATTAGTGCCCCCACCTTAAACTCGAAGAGTGGGCAGATACCAGACGTGCCTCCACCCCACCCTTCTCGCACCCGTGCAGACAGAAACATAAAATAAATACGTTCTTGCGGTCTGTGCCTTAGACTTTACTCCGCACACAAAAGTAACAGTACTGGGCAACTTACTGTCCCAAATGAGAAACAAACAGCGGGAACTCCTCTTCGAATCATATCCTGAAAGACAGGCAGACACAGGAAGAGAGAGGTGATCTGCCAGATGTTCCCCACTGCAATAAAACGCAACCAGAATTAGGACTTACTCTTGTTGTGTCTGCCATTAACTCGTAAAGTTCGTTGCTAAGCAACAACTACAGGTGATGCATTGTATTCACGGCCATGGGCAAGGGTTGCAATGCCGACTGGTACCGGGTGTTTCTAAATAATACGCAATAAACAGGATCATTTTAATTATTTACTTCTTCTTCTCAAATTAGTCTTCTGGCCTGTTTACCATCAGAATTAATCTGGAACTATGGATCTTATTGACAGTTAGTAGGGCTCCTTGGATGGGGGATCAGCAATGTCGTAAGGCCGCTACCTAAACTCAGGAAAACACAGACACAGAATAAACGCGGACAGATATCTATGCCTCGAGTGGGATTCGAACCCAGGATCCCAGTGTTTGAGCGGGCGAAGACGTTTCTTGGCTTGGACTGCGGGGCCACTGTGATTGGCGGGTTGCAGCTACTACACGAAACCGTACCCGCCTTTAGTCACTGTGACAATATTTATAAAGGTAAATGTAAGTTGTATCTGTGCACTGCGTCATCAAAACGGATATGGGCACGGAGGTACACTTCCACACATTCCTAATCTTGGAACTAGACGAAGGTGAGTGGTGAGCGTAACGTTCCGGCCGCTTTGTTCGCGGGGAATTATTCCCGGTACCCGTTTGGAACGAGGTTTTGTGGGTCCCAGAGCCTGTCTGGAAGGTGCAGAGAAGAGAAAAATCTCTTGCTCATTCCGGGAATCCAATCACGACCCATCGGCCGTCCAGTTTGTAGCCCAGTCACTACAGTGACTGGGCTATCCCAGCTCTCCAAAGTATATTTATGATAAAACTAAAGTAGAGTAAAGCTGTCCCTGTACCAGGCCGTGAAGGCCCATAGGGTTGTGAGACGTTGAGGGTCCCACATTTTCTAGACAATCGGCTCAAAGATGGCGGTAAGGTTGTCAGCCGCACTTTACTCCCCAGGAAAATTATTTAATTAATTCCTGGTACTCATTTCTGTTAGAGGCTGAGTAAACCCCAGGGCCTAGTGCGGCTAGAAGGATTAGATCAATTGAAAAAAAAAATCCAATGGCCTCATCGGGACTTGAACCCGCGACCTTCCGGCTTGTAGCATAGTGCCCCCCCCCCAGGTATTAATAGCATCACTAAATAAATTACAAATAACAAAACAGCAACGCGCCTTGATACAATATGCCGTGTGGTAGTCTGAGGTACTGTTTGCTTCCTTTGTAGGTCAATTAATGGCAATTCATCAAGTTATGGTGGCGAAAGTGTTGGGATAGGAAAAACGAGGTAATAAACATGGGGAGGAAGTATTCATGGTCTGTTTCGTGTGATTATTTAAGAATTAACGTGGTAGGATAGCGGATGCTGAGGTCGAGATTCTAACCGAATCCATTCTGAATACAAATCAGGGTCTTATCGTATTCAGTGCTAGAAATTAGAGCGCTGCCAACAGTGACAGCTTCCATGAGCGGTAACATATTAAAACCGCCTTTAGCTGGTGAGCATAACGACACGAGAGAAGCCCAAATGTACTAGACATCTGCCTGTCTAAGGAACAGGGTTGATAATGTTGCTCTGAAGGGTGAATGTTTGTTTTGAGGCGGCTGCTGCTGTGAAAATGTTTTCGTTATAGCGGAAAGAACGGAAGTCTTGTCTGTTTTAATCCTGAAACCATCATCGCGTGCTGTGGGTACCACATCAACAAACAGACGACCCCCTTGCCCCACCTTCCCCTCCTCACACGCAGGCTTGCAGGAGAGTTGTGATACATTCGCTGCAATACGGGGACTGCAACAATTTGTTTGTGCTTTGCTTAACGACCCTGCATATCATCGAATAACAGAATGATTAGTAGACAATGAATTGGAAATGATGTGGAAAGAAAATGTCGTGGTCTATGGCGCGACTCGAGAAAACCATGAGGAACTTCATCAAGGGAAGCCAGAAATGTTCCGGCCGAGATTGGAACCGATAATATCCCGAATAAAAGTCAGAATATCTTCCGCTTCAACCAGGTTGCTATCAGGAGCATGAATTTATTGGTCTTTCATCTAACGAAGCTGTCAGTTAACTTAGGCAGCATAGAGCCGAACGGTTGGACGGCATGGAATAATAAATAGGGCAGGGATGCGGAAGGAAGCAGTCGTGGCATAATTTAAAGTACTATCTCTGTATTTGTATGGAAGGACTGAGGAAAACCGACGGATACCTCTGATAGGATACCCGATGTCTAGGAGGAGATGTGAACTGGGTACATCCAGAATAATTATGTAATAACAATAATGATGGGGGAAAAAAAGACAGTGCCAGTAATAATAATACTGTTAATAGCAAAAATAACAATCTTATCTACCTAACGTGTAGGATCGTGTTTTGTAATTGGAACTTCCCTGGTTCAAATATCGACTCGAAGACCGGCTTTTGGTGTTTTGCCTCCAAACTTTTAGGCAAATTCCAGGGAAGTACCTCAACCATTCAAAGCCCAATGGCTATTATATGTACCACCTGCATTACACTAAAACTCTGCATTCTGCCCACAGAGTGTATCTGTGTGTTCCGTATGGTTCTCACAATAAACAGCGACTGTTTCCCTAAACAGCATTAACCGGTTGGGCTTTGCAGGGGAGACGTAATGTGTTCCCTGTGAGGTGCGGACTGAATTTGTTTACATTATTTAGAAGAAATTCAGTCTTCAAAGGTTTCAATTAGGCCATGATCTCCTCTTTCCGTACCCTTCACAATTTGTAGGATATTCAGCAATTATCCAATCATTCAACGGCATATAATCCGAGCAATTTAAATCTTCTTTAAATAAACAAAAATAAAATAATCCCACCGTCACATTCACCTCACGAACTTTTCAACTCCACCATCGGTCTCTATGTGCAGCACATTGCGCGTTTTACTGCGCCATATGTGTTTCGAAGATTATGGTTCCTCTCTCTTTGTAAACATTGAGGTTATGTTTCCTCAAGAATAAATAAATCACACCTATTACTTATTTACCTAAGACGTGATTTTAAATACACACATCACATGATTACGTATGAGTAATATGCACGTGTGTAATACATCTTAATATTGGCGTATTCAAGGATGGCGTGGCAACAAAATCGAATAAATTGAACACGGTTATATTCGGCTTTGACGCGGTAATTACTGATTTGTGATACGAAACATTTCAAGGAAATCATTCTGGAGTTAAGTTACCCCTACTTGCTAGTCTATTTAGCCTTCTTCCACAAGGAAAATATTTCCTTCAGTAACAATATGGCAGATGCACAAACTTCCGAGGTGGGAGAGACACGAATGTCACTTAGTATCGAGTCTTATAATTATGCATGGCGATAAATATTCGAAAAAAATATGCGACTTTTGTTAAGGCACCTTTGTTGCAAAATGAAAATATGGCACTCATTTTGTATGAAGTTGATAACAGTGATTTCCTACGATAATTACAACAATCAGTTTTATCGCCCTTCTTGTGAATTTGTAAAATGATAATTCCTTCCACAGACCAGGCAATTCTTCCTAATTCAAAATATGAGTCTGTGGATCTCCGACCATAATATTTCACCTCCTGCTTGAATCAGTTCTGCCAGAATTTGATCTGTAATTTGGAATGTTCTCTCTCCTTGATATTCTTGTCGTCTGCCTCCAAAAATTCATTTCCAATGTCCGTTATTTCCTAGTTATGTCTTCCTTAAAGTGCCTTATGTCAGAACTACATAATACAGTACTTTAAATTAATGTTATTAAATTAAGTCTCGTATGCTGGTATATTTATAACTGTAGAAAATGAACGGGTTATCTGCCCAGCCAACAGCGTTAACTATAATGCTAACCCACTTATTAGTCCTTTTAATATTACACCCAAATGAAAAAACATAAGCCGCTTTAGAAAACAAATTAACAATTTGTTGTGGTAAAATAGCTGCGAACTGCACTGGATGATTGGATAAAGAGTTTCAAGTTCAATTACCTGCTATGTTTATTCGGGGCTATAAACACAGCAAAAAATGTAAAATTTAATTCCACCTACAAGCGGCAGTGCATTTCTTTCACACCAGTTACAATGGTTATACTGCCACCACTCGGTCTCCAGAATCTCGTTTGCACAACGAATTGTACTATGTGAAGGTAAGGTGGGTATTAAATACTGTATAATTGCTTTATATTGCGCGCACTCCACCCTTTACATCTCAACTGCACTGGACTTCCATGAAAGTGAATAAATTTGATTCAAAGGTCGTTAGCAACATTTCGGACGAATTTGCTGCCTATATCTTCAGGACAGAGAGGACCGGAATTTAGGGGGAGCGACCAGGGCAGTCGCTACGGGGTCCCCACAAAACAGAAATGGAATCTACAGATTCTATTGAGACATTTGCTTCTGTAAAATCACGAAAAATTAGTTTGTATTTGTAGCTATTATACGAAACAAGATTAGGTAAAAGCCATTACCTAAATTTATTGTTACTGATAGGTTCCTCCACATTTTGAATGCACCGCACCACCCTCCCCCCAAATGTAAACTCGGCCCTGCGGATGAAAGACTAAATAACAACAGTCAGCGTCGTGAAAACCTGGCTAATGAATTATGCCCTTCCATACATAAGAAGTAGCCGGGGTAGTGTAGTCTGTATAGCGACTGGATACGGAGGGGTCGAGTTAGAGTCCCGGTAGGGTCAAGATTTTTCTCTTCTCCACGTCATCCAGACCGGCTCTGGGGTGCGCCCAACCTCCTATGCAATGGGTACCGGGGGCTCTTTCCCCGGAGGTAAAGCGGCAGGGGGGTGAAGCTGACCACTCACCTCCAGCTAGTGCAGAGGTCAAGAAAACGTGGGCCTATACGTTCCCTCCCCCATACGCCTTCATGGAGTAGTGTTTAATTAGTTGAGCACAGCGACAACTCTATCTTTACCTTTAATTTTATTTTTTTAATTCGCTTAGTGCGGGGTGGAGTCCAACTGGGTCCACTTGGCACGGCGGCCACTGATTGGCCTATTGTACCTGCCCTGGGTGATTATGATGAAGAATTTGGTGGAATGAAGATTGGCAGGGGAAACCGAAATACTCGGAGAAAACCCGCCCCAGCGCAACTTTGTCCACCACAAATCCCACTTGACCATACCCGGGATCGAACGTGAGCCGTCGCGGTGGGAAGCTAGCGACTAACCGCTTGAGCTATGGCGCGGCCCTTTACCTTTACCTTTGTATATATAAGAAGATTCGTCACCGTGTTCGCAAAAGCGAGTGCACTGTGGCCACCAGAGCGCAGTGATTTCGCGCTGCATAGCGCAAAGACTCCTGACCCTCCCGACACTGCTTTTTGGCAATGGCTAGGTCACAATGCGACGCACGCTGGGTTCAGGGGGCTGTGATTTACTACAGACATCCGAACCACCGTCCCGTAACCCCACTCCCCTTTCATGAAAAGGATTACACCGCGAGACCCTGTTCTTTCTCCAGATAATATATTGCTGGAACGAGTTTAGCCAGGTTTAGTTCCACGACTTGTAAGAGGCCAAATTAATCAGAAAGGGGCAGTGGCTTTTTCAAACCACCAGTGCGTAATATACTGCCAAAAACATCCAGAAGTTCATGTTTTATTGGATAATTTGTAGGTCGGGTGGGATGGAGTCATAGTTCAAAGTCAGTTGAGATATACAGAAAGCTCTTCAGATTAATGGGTTTAAGGTCGAGTCAAATGTATTGGTTTATTCGACCCGTGAAAATAAATAAAACAAAAACTTAAAAAAAGAATTCATGGTAAGGCGCCTTAACACCTGATATTCAGTTGGTCAACAACTCCCCGGTTTTATGAAACAGCCATGGTTTCTGGACCCTATCTTAAGGCTGACGAATCAAGCCCACACTTTCACGAACTGTTAAGACCCGTTGTAATAACTTCGAAGTTTTCTTTTGAATGCATTTCTACAGTGCATGTTATATCCTCTGACTGCATATTCTGAATATAAATTACGTAGGTCCTCATTATGGTCATTTTACCATTATCTTCTTAATCTTACAGATTCCAATAGTTTCCCGAGCATGTTTTTTTTTTCGCAAATACCCTCTTCTATGCTTTTCCCTTCAATTCAAGGTTCACACCCATACAAAACAACAGTTAAAATTGTGGTTTCTCCTATCTAAAAATGTAAAGATTAAAATATACAGAACTGTACTATCACCTGTTGTCTTGTATGGTTACAAAACTTCGTCTCAAACCCCCCAAAGGGAAGATACTGAGGATATTTGAGATATTTACACCCTGCAGTAATGAAGCAGGAATATGTTCAGAAGGAAATGGGTCTGAAATATTAAAACAGGTCTTCAGGAAATCGGTTGTGAGAATATGAACAGGATTAACAGTGCAGAATTTGCGGGTTCTACAGCAAGTTTTCTTGACAGCATGGCTGTTAAGGGAACTTGTATGTTACGGTTCAACACTGCACTGTGGGTCTTCTCCAAGCTCTGCCATGTGCACACTCACAAGAAAACTCACTGTTATTACTGGAGAATAAGAAAAATGATTTATTTCCTCTCTTTATTCCAGAAAGATTCTAACAATTGACAGAAAGCAAGTAATAAAATCCGATAGAAACACAAGGTATATAATTCCCAACCCTTACACTAGGGGATACTGTGCCTTGCACCATTAACGTGTTGATTCCCCTGAACACTTGATCTGCTAAGACCAGAGAGAGGGTATCTAAGTTCTCTAAGAAATTTAATAATATAACTCTAGTATATGTCTCTGTTGCATTTCGCATGTTCACAGCATTCTGGTGTTTGCTACGTAAAACTGACGAGAACTCTTCACTCCTCGTCTACCTCAACGAGACAGATGCAGCAATACGAAGTCACTATTCACGCTGGAGCAAGTGTCAACACAACACACTATGTACTTCAGTACTGGGAGTTAAAAAAGTAAATACTGATCACAAATAAAGGAAAATAGTTGTACATGGAAAGATAGAAAATAAAATATGCAGAGTTCTTAATACTGGCTAAAAAATCATATATATAAAAATTTGCCATATTAGTCATAGCATGCTGAAAAATATATACAAACTGATTTTAGCAGGCAGTAAATTCAATATAAAAGTATTTCGATAAATGCATCAGAAAGCTTTCATAATTAGGCATGTGTGACTCGAGATTTAATTTCTATTGCACTATGATGTCAACATTATCATCATTATCTAAGAGGGAGGTGGGCCACATGTTCATCTGTTCCATAAGGCAGGCATGCCCACGACGAGGTAGAACTATCTTTGCAAAGAACAAAAATATTGTTTTGTGAAATGTGAAGTTCACAACGCAGTGGATATGAAGATTACTCTCTTCTGAGATGTGTCCTCTGGTAGAAAGTTACTGACATTTCAGAGGAACACAAGTCCATCTTCTGCAAGTCCGTCTACATGTCCGTAACTTTCCAAATGAGAACACGACACCACATCTCAGAATACAGTAATCTTTAAAAAATACTGTTTAGCTTCAACTCTGATGAGATAGCAAGGAAGGTTTCGTATTTTATTTAATGTAAAGTAAGTAAAAAGTAAGTAAAGCTGTCCCTGTAACAGGTCGTGGAGGCCCATAGGGTTGTGACATGTTGAGGCTCCTACATTATCTAGACAATCGACTCAAAGATGGCGGTAAGGTTGTCAGCCTTACGCGCCAGCTGCGCTTTACTCCCAAGGAAAATTATTTATTTAATTCCTGGTACTCATTTTTGTTAGAGGCTGAGTGAACCCCAGGACCATAGTGCGGCCAGAAAGATTAGGTCAATTGAAAAAAATCCAATGACCTCATTGACAATTTTTAACCGCAAAGGCTACACATATGCAAGAATGGAGGTATAGCTCCACTGTTCTTGACCTCAATACTTGATGGAAATGAGTAATCAGCTTCAAGACCCTGCCACCTCATTCCTGGTATCCACCGGATAGGAGGGGTATGCCCCAGAATGAAGTCTGGATGCCGGGAATTGAACCTGGGCCATCCAGTCTGTAGCCTGTCGCTGTACTGACTCCATGAAAATAAGCAACAAACTGGAAAGAATGTGAAGCTTTGTGTGTTATTTCAATGTGCAGTACTCCCTATTTAAATGGAGACAGTCAGTACAGCCAGTGTTATATGTGAAAGGTTTCTTTCCAGGAACCATTTCCAAAAGAGACAGGGAAGCACTTAAGAAACATGAAACGATTATTTAGAGGTCACTTGAGAAAGCACTTACTCACAAGGGGACTAGCAAAGTGTCTGGTATGAACAACCTCACATGTCCTGCATCACTGTGATGTTCTAGATGGGTTAAGATTCTATAACCAGGCGCTTCACTTCATAAAGACATGTAACTATCACAAGGCCTCAGTAAGCAAAGCCAGGATAGCTCAGCCAGTATAGTGACAGGCTACAGCCCAGCAGGGGCAAGAGGTTTGTCTCTATTCCAAAAAACCAGACTGGTTCTGATGCCCACCCAGTCTCCTAGCCAGTGGCTATCAGAGGCTCGCTTCCCTGGCTGGCACATGAAGCTGACCTCATGAATGGTGGAGTTATACCTCCACTCCCCCATACATCTTAATGGCTTGGCACATGGAAACTTCCCCGATTTTTACCTTTTAATATACAGCAAGTACTGAATTTTGTTTGAAGTGCAGGGCCGCTGGATAGCTAATTTAGAAAGGGGATGCATAACAGATTATAGTGGATTGAGACGCAAGGGCTGGTATTGCCTTCCCCCTTCAGCTGATCTTTTCTTGCTTTCTGGTCAACATTTCTCTCACTGTCAGCAGAAAAAGACACTGCATCAACTGTAGCATGTAACACATTAAACACCACCTATTTTCTTTCCTTTGTCACCATGAATCATCATTAACATTTCAATTACAATCCCGAAACATTTCCAAAGGGAAAGACTTAAAAGGGATGACATTTTTCTGGAAGTAAGCTATATGCAAACAGCATTTACAAACTCATGGTACTTTTTACAAAAATTTAAATTATGCCAGTAACAAAGCCTCCATCAAGAAGCAGAAAATTTTTCATTACATTAATTTTGCTTGCAAAATGCGGAACAGAAAGGTCAATAAACACTGCAGAAAGCATCCATTCAGTTACATACTTCTTATTATTATTCTTTCGACTTCCATTTTTATGGGGACCATCCATTTCTTGTCTCCCCAGAGTTCTTGTCCTCAACTTTTTCCTACATTCTTCATTCCTTTCTTTGGCCTGCATGAAGTCTTTCCTAACCCTTTGCTTCCATTCCGATCAAGCTTTCCTGTTTGGCATATTGCTTCCTCAGTTGGCAGTTCATCTAAAGACACATGTCGATAACTCAACATTATGCAGCATTGGATTCTCGGATGACAGTTAATATGAACTTGAAGGGACAAAGGTAAAGTTGTCTCTGTGCTTAACTAATTAAGCACTATGCCATGAATATGTATGGGGGAGTGAATGTATAGATCCACATTTTCTTGACCTCAGCACTAGTTGGAGGTGAGTGGTTGGCTTCACGCTCCACTGACTTTACCCCAGGGGAAAGAACCCCCAGTACCCATTGGACAGGAGGCTGGGTGGGCCGCAGAGCCGGTCTGGATGACATGGAGAAACGAAAATTGTGGTCCCCACCGGGACTCGAACTCTGACGCCTTTGTTGCCCAGCCCATAGCCAGTCACTATACCGACTGCTACAAACTTTCTACGATATGTTGACTGAAACAAATTGATTCTGCAGTACCTAAAACATCTGAGACAGAATCATAATCAACACACGATGGGCATGAAAACGGCCACACCACAGAAGGAATTTCCTTCTGCAAGACTGCTCAATCGAGGTAAGACATACTCTCAGAGGTGTTCTAGACAGTCTACCTGCTGAAACAATGTGGCATGGATAGGCAGAAACCTATTCCTACAAATGTCTTGATTATATATGACAAGGCAAGTATGTATGTAGGCAGGTAAAGGGAGAAAATAAAAGTAAAGTAAAAAAGTAAAGCTATCCTTGTACCAGCCCGTGAAGGCGCTTTACTCCCTGGGAAAATTATTTAATTAATTCCTGGTACTCATTTCTGTTAGAGGCTGAGTAAACCCCAGGGCCTAGGTGGCTGGAAGGATTAAGTCAATTGGAATAAATCCAATGACCTCATCGGGACTTGAAACCGCAACCTTCTGGGCTTGTAGCATAGACCCTCAACCAACGATGCTACCGCGTGCCCCGGGAAGAAAAAAGTAAAGAACAAAAAGTCATGGATTACAGCAAACCCTTCCTGATGCTTGAGTTGGCTGACACTTACTCTGTGCATACTACTGGTAATCGTACATACCAACCAACAGTTAGTGTCTCCACAAGGACACAACACAACACACTACAGCCTGCAACTCTGAGTTCAGCTGTGCACCAACAACCAAGCTGACACACGCTGGGATGAGATGCGTATGTTGTCGTTCTGGAAGCTAAGATGGAAGAAGGTAGGCAGGAGGCGATTTACCTTCATCACATATGTGCACCCCTCAACTATTGCTGTGTTGCTGGTACATAGGGTGCTGCTGAGGTGAATGATGTTGTGGAGGTTGCTGCGGGAGGTGCTGATTGTGTGGGGGCGGCTGCTGCTGCTGTTGAGGTGACTGCTGGTATGGTACCACCATCACTTGAGGTGGTGGTGGAGGTGGAGGAGAAGGCCCGTCATCTGGATGGTGTCCTTCGGCTTCATACTTACCTCTCTTGAATCGTCCATACAAAGATGAATAAGGTAAATTATAATGGATGGCTGCTTGGTTAATACTCATATGTCCAACACGAACAGCTTCCAGGGCCTCTCCCATGGCGTCTTCTGACCACGGAGTTGGATTTGAACGTGACAGCTCTATGCCTTCTCTCTTGCAACGGCCATATAATGTTCCAGTTGGGATACCAAACTCTGTTGATGCTCTCTGGACTGATGTGGCCCCTGAACGGATGGATTCTAAAGCTCGTTCCAGGTCATCTGGACTCCAGGTAGTAGGTGCTGCGTTGAACGGTGCAGCTAAACGGATTCCCTCACGACGGGCTATCTTGTACAGGGTGCTGCTTGGTATACCTGTAATGTACCAATGGTACTACACATAATATGAGAGGAAATGTAAGTTTATGGCATTTATAAATGTGCTCTTTACAGAAATTTTAGTGTAAAAGGGGACATGATTCATATGAATCACAACATTTTGAATTAACTGAAGTATTGGTCAATTCTTATGGTACACCACCAAGTTTGCAGCTGAGAACCAGTGGGCCAGACTACTGCCCCCTTTCCCATCATAAAAGAAATACAAGGATTTCAAATTTACTGATGGCAGATTTTATGTAACACTGCAGATGCAAATGGAAAGAATATATTTTATTGGGGGTGTGGGTTAGATGTGATAACGCTGCTAAATGATAACAGACCTTTTTCCAAGTTACGATTTCTTGAAAAAAAAATTGCTTGCAGTTCAAATGGTATATGATATGAGAATAATAAACTAGGAAAGAAGTGGCCTAATTTCAGTTATTATCCTGGCAATCATGCAGAGGGACTGTGGAAAACAAAGAAAAAACTTCAGCAAGTAATAAGAAGACACTAGTGTGTAAAACCAGAAAGACTTACAAATTAAACTTACCATACGCTTTACTAGCTTTGTTGGCAGAAATTGTTCCAGTTCGTAACGCTTCCAGTGCATTGTTAAGATTTTCTTCTGTCCACGATTTTGTGGGGCCTTCCTTTTTGGGTGTGTCAATGCCCATACGATGGGCTCGCTGCCACAGCGTGGTGGAAGGAATACCGTAAGTTGCGGACGCCTTAGTTAAACTCATGTTGTGGTTCCGCAGGGCATCCAGAGCCTGTTCCATGTCCTCTTGAGACCATGTCTTTGGTCCACCTTTCCCAGCATCACTGCTCACATCTATGAGAAAGAAAGTAAAGGTAAAGCTATTCCTGTAACAGGCTGTCGAGGCTCCCACATTTTCTAGACAAACAGCTCACAGGTGGCGGTGAGGTTGTCAGCCTTATGAGGTGGTGATCCTTTATCCCCAGGAAGATTCCTGGTACCCAATTCTGTTAGACTCAGTCAACCCCAGGGCCATAGTGTGGCTGAAAGGATTAGGTACACTGAAAAAACCCATTCATTGGAACTCAAACCCACAACCTTCCAGCTTGTAGCATATGTTAAAGTCATAATCCACATCCTCCTTGCATGGGGTGCTACAAATTTTTCAGCTATTTGAGGTTCTCATGGTGCTTACTGAAAAATTACTGTCTTTTCGATTGCAATGTGTAATATGGTAGATTGTTACCAATGTTTCAAAGGAACCTGAGAGCTCCATATCTTTTACCCTGAAGACAAAGCCAGCAAATTCCTTAAAGATGTTGAATCTGCCATACTACATGATGCAACATCCCAGAAGACAGCAACTTCTAGCAGCATTATGTATTACTGCAGGGGTTCTCTGGAATTATTAGTCATCATTTCATGACATTGTCTCAACTGCGGATGTTATGTGGTGCCAAATGGGATGGGAAAATTCAACCGTTTGGGTGCAACGACAGCTTTGTAAATCTGACGACATACTTACCTGAATGACCTGATGACGATGGTATAAGCCCCAGGAGTTCCGGTGTTATCATCATGGTGTGCATTGTGTGTTCATCTTCACCCACACTTTGCTGCAATAGACCAGAACCATTGAGGTTCTGGTAGGTGGGACTCTGGAGAAATGCCCAAAAAATTACAGCTATATCAAACATTTCTCTATTACAATTAGTACATAAAAAATGGTATAATATAGTGAACCACATAATTCTCTTCAGGGCTTGAAAAATATTATCATCTGCTGTCCTGAGGTGAGCTGATTTTATGAATGAGCAATGAGAAATTCACAAGTCATTTATACCGCAATGCAGAAGTGGCACATACACAGGGAAAGCAGGACCCATCTAGCCTACAGACACCTAATTTCCAATGCAGATTCCTTTACCTCCAAGTAAAAATACAGCAGCCAGTGCTGTAGTAGTGTGAGATTTTAATTTCTATTTCCATATTATGTTAATCAACTGTTTCAACCATAATTTTTTTAATTAAAGTTAACGCATTCACTGCTAGGCACTTAAATGGCTCTAAAAGTTTGTAACAATGGCACATTAGTACAATTATTATGTTTTTGGACATTAACCATCGTCCTGTTTATTCTTCAAAACACGTTTTGGAGACTGGAGTCTGTCTCCATCTTCAGGTAAAACCTACCAACTAGGAGACAGAATCCAGTCTCCAAAACACTGTATTTTGAAAAGAAACAGGATGGTATTTAGATAGAGACAAGATGATGAATAAAATCCAAAACATAACAGTTGTACTTAAATGGCTGCTGTAAACATTGGGGGCAGTCACTTTACATTGTGTGTTATAAAAATAACATGTTTTGGCACCACAAACAAGTGCTTTTATCAACTGTGACAGTCAGTTTGGTGATTCTCAAGTGATTCACTTGGAAATGGTATAGATAATTGGGTTACCTATAAAGAATGGCACCACAAAGTTTTACAGCATTAAACACTGTGATACCATTATGGCGAATGACATGGCGCTTCTGTTGTGCGACCTATGTGCTGTCCTGCGGCTGGCACAGGAAGTACGGTCAGAGTGGCCACAATGGTACAACTTCACTGTCATCTATCAGACTTCTAGGCAACTATTTGAAGCCCAGCATGAACATGAGATAGATCTGGCAGTGAATGTACTAGCTGGGAGTAAAAAGCAAAGCTATCCCTGTACCAGGCCATGAAGGCCCATAGGGCTGTGAGATGTTGAGGGTCCCACATTATCTAGACAATCGGCTCAAAGATGGCGGAAAGGTTGTCAACCTTAAGCACTTGCTGCGCTTTACTCCCCAGGAAAATTATTTGTTTAAATACTTTCTCTTATGCTATGTATAGTGTGACCAGGCAAAGGAAAGGAACAATCATTTATATGTACGTGTATATGCAGTGATATACATTCAAATTACAACAGTTCATGTAAGTACAGGTTAACACAGTTTGTTTTATGACATTTTAAGTATCTAGACTATACAGTGTTGAATTGCAGGACTCGTGAATTTGTATGGATTTCAACATAAGTGGTAACGGCATAATCATGGTACTATCCCAGCATCTGTATGGAGGAACCAAGCAAAACAATAGAAAACCTAAGTCAGCACAGTCAGTGTTGTGGCTGAGAGTCAAACCAAGCACCTCCTAAATACGAGTTTAGAATATTACTGCTATATCAGCCTACTTAGTCTTACACTTCACGTGTACATGCATGCATAAAAGAGTAGGGAATGTCTGTACTAACTGGGCAACTATACGGACTCTGCCCCATGTAGTTAAGTTACATACAAATGAAATGCACCGACTCTGTATTATTACCAACCTGCATACCTGCACACATATCCCACTGTCAATGTATACAAACATCTTTCTCTCTACAATATAAAACTGTAATGATGCTTCTTGAGATTATGGTAACTTGATGGGCCAATGGAGTGCCATATGTCCTGGTTACAGGTAGCGTTAGTTTCTGACAACATACTCTCATCATCAGCTACTGGTCATCTGTATAAAATATGAGTATTTATACAAACTTCTTGATACCCATATTTTGCATTTATTCAGAATTGGACATTATGGCTGGATTGTGACTACATATATACTTATGTAGCAGTTGAGAAACTTGATATTAATGACAATGGCGGTGCTATTTCTTTCCAAAGGCTTTCTGATGACAAATGCATTTTCAGTTCAGTGAACAGGCAGGACTTCATATCACTTTTCAAGTTCTGATTAATTTCCGCAAACGACAATCGTTATAATGACAGTGGTTGACATATTTACTTACTCATGGAGCTGAGCCCTTCTTGAGGAGCTGCCAATTCTGCAGCTACTCAAGAATTTCCCAGCATTTTATGGAACCCGAAGGTTCATCACCGTGTTCACAAGAGCCCTCCACTGGTCCCTATCCTGAGCCAGATCTATCCAGTCCATACCATCACATCCTCTCTCCCTAAGATCCATTCTAATATTGTTCACCCACCTATGCCTTGGTCTTCCCTGTGGTCTCTTTCCTTCTGGCTTTCCCACCAATATCCTATACCCATTCGGGCTCCCCTATTCATGCTACATGACCTGCCCACCTCATCCTCCTTGACTTGATCATGTGGTTGACATACAGGTCTAGTATTTCAAGGGTTCCAGGTTTGATCCTAGCCACTCCCATTAATACAAAGTACAATCAACAGAACCAAGAAACAGAGCCAACTCCTGAATATACTGCTGACAGATTGCAGCTCTAAATTACTTTACAGCGCCTTTAGGTCTGAGTAAGAGAGAAGAAAAGATAAAAGAGTAAGGGGGAAGGAAGACAGTGAGATTCAACGTCAACGTCAGAAGGGGAGTTAGTGGAGTGCAGTTTCAGATCTGGCATGAAATACTAACAATGAATTACTGAAGAGATTTATTGTGGCAGAAAATAATATACTTACCCTATCAGACATGTGACTGTCAATATCAATTGTTTCTGCTTGCTCCATTGCTCGCAATGTCTCAAACTTGACCTTTACATTCTCCTCATCTCTAGCACCTTCTGATGTATCTGCAACAGAAACGTCTAGAACATAAAGAAAGACAACATTAAAATCCAAAAAATCACTGACATATAATTCATAATATATACACATAAAGTAAAGTAAAAGTAAAGCTATCCCTGTAAGAGGCCGTGAAGGCCCATAGCGTTGTGAGACGTTGAGAGTCCTACATTATCTAGACATTCGGCTCAAAGATGGAGGTAAGGTTGTCAGCCTTACGCGCTGGTTGCCGTTTACCCCTGAAGAAGATTCCTGGTACTCATTTCTGTTAGAGGATGAGTCGACCCCAGGGCCATAGAGCGGCTGAAAGGATTAGGTAACCTGGAAAATATCCGATGACCTCATCGGGACTTGAACCCGTGACGTTCCAGCTTGTAGCATAGACCCTCAACCAACTATGCTACTGTGTCCCTCTGCTATATATATATATATATATATATATATATAAAAACAAACTATTCAAGCTGTTCAATTAAGCAATTAAGATTGAATGAATAATGAAATATTGCCTGAAACTGAAAAGGAATAGAAAGAAAGACACAGAATAGGACGAAGGAGTTTTTTTCTTATGGTTTATTTTACAATGTTGTCAGCATGTAGACTCTATTCCAGATGTTAAGGTATTAACAAGCATTGAGTCTCAGAGGGATGACCACTCACCACTGGGTCAATGGGAGTTGAAGGGAAAAAAGTGTAGGGGGACACAAGGGCACTGGATGTATAGCCTAAGCGATGGACAAGGCAGACAGATGGGTCCATAAGTGTTAAAAAAAACACACACACACACACACAGAAGCCACTTATTAGCAGTGTGGCTCCCTGGTTATGGGGCTGTAAGACTGATGTCCCAGAATGACACCAATTTTTAAAGCAACAGCTTCAGAGCCATTGGCTGGAATGTCAATGGAAGCCTTCCTCAATACCCATGGGGTATATTTTCCACTTCATCACCCAGAACAATCTGCAAACATGTTTCTTTTGAACAATTCTCATACAAGTGAACGTACCTGTTAAGTCTCTGGTTCTGTCATGGGCTGAGCACTCGCTCATATCCATGTCTTTGACTAGTGTGGCTGCCGGAGCGGGGGGCTGGGCCTCAGGGGGGATGTCCACATCTGTTGCGTTGCTGGAACTGTGGCTTGTCCCTTCCATTACGATCTGTGGTGGCTGCGAGAGCCCCCCGTGGGGCGCCATCACCCCCGCTGTCGGCACAGCCCCATTCCCCAACTGCCATGAAACACATAACACCAACACAAGCTTTGATAACCATCGGCCACAATGATGCCATACTTTTTCTGTTCTGGTGGGGGCCAGACAGTCTATGATAATATAAAGTTCTCAGTTTTAGTTAACAATTATCAAAATGCACTATGTGATAACATTACCATTCCTAATTACAGGTTTAACTTCTATTGCCACTTTGATAAATCCTTGAAACTAGTTCCAAGATCTAACCCTTCAAACTGCAGTCATTATATGAAGCACATGCCTTAGAATTCAAGAACTCTACATTCTGCCAGCAGTGTGCATCTGCCTGTTCTGTATGACCTTCACAAGTCTTTGTAATGGAGAGAGCTTGTTTTCTGACGTAAAAGGTAAACAGGTAAAGCTATCCCTGTAACAGGCCGTGAAGGTCCATAGGTTTGTGAGACGTCAAGGCTCCCACATTTTCTCTAGATAATCAGCTCACAGATGGTGGTAAGGTTGTCAGCCCTACATGCCGGCCACCCTTTACTTCCCAAGAAGATTCCTGGTACTCATTTCTGTCAGAGCCTGAGTTGACCCGAAGATTATAGTGTGGCTGGAACGATTAGGAAAACTGAAAAAAAAAATCTGACTCATCGGGACTTTAACCCATGACCTTCTGGCTTGTAGCATAGTGCCTCAACCAACTATGCTACTGCATGCCCCGTTTTCTGTGAGGTAACAAATGATTTTTTTTAATATTATTCAGCTGAACCCCAGGCTTCAGATGATTAATTCATGGTTTTACTTGTATAAATGACTGCTGCACTGCCAAAGACTGAGCTGGAAGTGGAGCGCTGTAGTTATGAGCAGCACACAAACGTTCATTTCTGTGCGAGGTTTGAATGTAAAACCCCACCTTTCCCTCGACCCACAAAAAACTTCAGGATTCTTAGCAAAAAAAAAAAAAAAAAAAAAAACATAAGGCATGACAATGAAAGGAACAATCTTTATGCTCTTCAATCTTCATGAGCTAAGGTTTATCTTATTTTCTGTCTTGTATTTCACTGTCTACTTTACAGATTCTCAATTAATTCTTCTAGAGTGAAATGTTAAAACTTTATTTACATTGGAATTTTGTCTACAAGATGCCCCACGAGCACCCACAAAATACAAGGGAACACAACACTGCTCGTTTGCTTCGGCGCTACTGAGAAATATTTATTCACATTTAAGAAACAGTCTTGCAAACAGAATGAGCATAAATACCATCTTCAAGAATGAATGGTCACTCCCTTTAATAAGATTATACCACAAACAATTCACCTTTTCTCTTTGAGTGGCAAAAACTTCGCACGTTTCTGCAGGCTTGAAGGATGGATATAATAACGCTATTTTCAACATTATATACAGATTCTGTATGGGCTCCATGTACATCCCAATATCTTCTGGGCACTTATGCCCTAATATGGAAACAGCAGTTCCTCCGAAACACTGATGCAGCCATCTTCAGTACAGAAGAAATTGGATGAATGTTGATGCCTCTACCTACCCTGAAGACAAAGCTGTGGGTTCCTCTGCAATACTGGCAAAAATTAGGGCCACAGTGAGAGTCAACGCAATGCCCCAGTGCTCATCTTGAGAGGAGTCAAACTAGTGCTTATTGTAAAAACAGTTGCTGAACATGACTAAGTTATAGCCTGCCTCTTTAAGCTTGTGCACTTCGTGAGGTGTTTGTTGTTCAATTCTGTGCTTGAAAATGTAAAACTACTATTAAGGAACAATATGAATGGCCTTACATCATGATTCACGTTCACTTCTTTAAACCTGGAACAGTGTGCCAGCCCACTTGGGCACTTCAACTTAACTATTAAACGTATGAGCCTACATGGTATAATCGAGAAGATTACAAAGTTAATTTTTACAGCCATACAAACATCAAATCTCAAAATCCATTACAATATGGTAAGAAATGATGGACAAACAAGAAGTTCCAGGTAAAATACAGGGTGATTCAGAAAGATGGACACAATTTCAATTGGCTATATTTCCTGAATTATGTGTTGCATTTGAATTCTGTAAATTACACTTGATTATACATACATGGAAGTTTATAGATGTTCAATATGCCCCCCCCTCCTCCGGCTGCACGGATAACATCCAGACGGTAGCTGAATTCATCCTACACTTGATGACAAATATCTTGCATCACTGAGTTCACCGCAGCTGTGATACAGTTTCTTAGGTCATTCAAATTTGTGGGAAGAGGTGGTACACGCCACACAGTTGTTTGCGATAGTCCAAGTTCTCTACTAGCACTACGGGTTGACTTCAGTGGGCTGCGCTCAAAGTTCACTCGAATGCACTCCACGTTCTCCTCCGATACACGCGATCGGCCTGGGACGCAGTGATGGAAGGCACTAGCGGTAGTACTAGAAACTTTGTAACAGCCTCTTTCAAATGTACTTTACAGAATTCAAATGCAACATACAGTTCAGGAAATATAGTCAATTGAAATTGTGTCCATCTTTCTGAATCACTCTGTATATGAGCCTTAATTTCCTGCAAATGGTTTGAATTTATATCAAGTGGCTATGGCAAGGAATATAAAATAATGGTTACACAATTTAGTGATTCTTTTCCAGGTGTAACTTCCGCTAGCATACATTTTCACTGTATTAAATTTACCTCAAAATTTTGCATAGCCTCTATCTTCATTGCTGTAAATGAAGTTACTGGACATTTACAATCTACTTCGACATTAAACTGCATAAAGGTCATTAACTATTGCTATGAAATAGGAATTCTTGTGGCATCTCAAGAAAACTGTATGGTTTTACTGCATTCTTTACCGAGAGAAGAACACTGCATGTGGAGGCATGTCTGTCCACGACCCAGCATCAGTGTTTAAAATGCTGGACAGATGTCCGAGAATTCTGATTCTGAGCCATACTGATCCCAAACAAAGTCTACCTTAAAACCACAAATAAACTTCCCATGTACATCATAAACTGTTCATAAATCTCAAGTCTATGTGTCTGCCTGTGTTGCAGGATGAAGTGGCAGCAAACGGTAATATACACAAATTATGCACTGTAATCATTGAAAGTTCAAGTCAACTTCTGTCATAAAAAGCGAGTTTCAGTTTACTAATAAAAAATGGCACAAGTAATTGATAGAAGATTTAAATAAGGAATATACAAGGAGAGGTGGACAGGAATCGTGTTTCAGTTATTGACATAAATTAAAATATCTCCTCTCCTGTGATTCATCTCTCCAGCAATCTTGCAGCTTGTATGAAACATAGTATCTTTCTTCAAGCGGGTTCGTCAAAATAATGCGATTTCTTAAAACGAGTTCCCAGGTGATGAAATCATATTCCAACCAGAACCTCACTGTCACATACATGCGTGAGGATAGTGAAAAACTGTCATTATTTTGGGTACACTACTATGTTTATTGAAACTTTCAGCAATAGTTTCTAGTTATGTGGCACCAAGCAAGGCTGTTTCTACTTTGTCATGATACCCTTTTGTAGACTGGACCATTTATCAGCCTCTGTTCGAACAGGAGTAACAGTGTCCTGCACAGAGACGTGCCACTACTCTCGACAGGTTGCTATCAAATTCTGACAGTTTTCTAGTTACTTTGGCAGTGGGATCCTGAAGAAAATCCTTTGCAAGGTTTTGTCCATGTGTTGAATGCCAATTCTGTAGTTTACTTAATACTGACAGTAACAGAACACATGGTTTCAAATGACTGGATGACAGTGAATTGGAACTGACGTGGAAAAAAGTGTTCACAGCTCAATTCTGGTACAATACAAACATTTGCCCGTAATGACTCAGCCAAACCATGAAACATCCATCTGGACAGTCAGTGTGCTGTCCAAGATTTGAATGGGCACTGGCCAAATGCGAGTCATAAGTCAGGCTATAATCTGTATATGTAAACCTAATGTGTCAATGAATATGTAGACCCATGTGGTAAATGTATCATAAAAAAGTGCTGTTTTCGAGCGATCTCTATCCAGGGCTGGGAACTTGATATGTGGGAAATATCTCCACATACTGAAACTAACATTACAACTGAGCTCGAGTAACAGAACACAGTTTTGCCTTCACTGCTGCCTTAATAATACAGTAAATCAGTACCAATATATCGTAACATTGCAGATTTATAAATAATGGCATATGGTAACAGACGCTTTCACTGCAAGAAGACTGTCACATGCAAATACATGTTCTTCATCACGAGGAAACTAACAATTTGTAAGAGGCATGAGGTAATATCAAGAGTGAAACTTCATGACGACCACAGAGTTGAACCTCTTTAGTGTACACTCACATGTCGACTACTTTTAAAATCCTTGTAAAATATTGGGGATTTATATTTGCTCACTAGGCTCAACACACACAAACTAAATTATACTAAATCTGCCCCTCTGAACTGTTGGAAAAATATAAAGTATGTGTATATATGACAAAAAAAGATATTTCTATTTTGCTAATACAATGTCTGTTTGTAAACTGTACACATCAAAATATTCTGCAAGAAAAAAAGGCATAAATAGTCACTGAATTGTAAAGATATACAAAGTAACATCTATTATTACATTATCATCCGCAGCTCCTGAAGGGCTCCATTTGCTTGGTGATGGTTTACACTAATGTACTTCGAGTTCCCAATGAAGTCCCTACATGAAGAAACACAAATTACTCATGCACTTTCAACATTACAAAAGATAACAGTAACATACTGGAAAATGTTAGCAGATGTCCATGCAAAACCATGTACTAGAAAAAGGCTGAACAATGCCAATAAGCCCTCTCAAAAAAATCATGCTAAATTCAGATGACAAAACAATATCCGAGATTTATAAATCATTTCTGAAAGAAGGTTAAACAAGACATGATTACATTAGTTATGTCCGAGATCAAGTACAGAGTTTACTTGTCCCGACACCAAAATAATTTGAATAATGATTTTAAACCTATTAGAGAATGTGGAAGCTTTTGTAAATTTGGTAACACTTCTTCATACTTTCAGAAATGAGAAATAAAAATTAGGAACAAGGATCAATGCTGCACTTACTATATACTGCTAACAGGACTATGAAGGAACTATTTGTAAGCAATGGAGAAAATGTTCTGGTTACGTAAAACTGAAACCAAATTTTTCACCATCATGCAAAGTAATTTATAAATGTCAAGGACTATTAGCAACCAACAAATGACTATACTGAACTCAGAATTACAAAGGCCTACGAAACTGCCATACCGGCTAATCAATAGATAATTAACACAACACCATCTACTCTTATATCCCACCATTATTGGCGTGACGAAAAACATATCGGGTATATTGTTCCACATTTTTTGTGACATGATGTTTCACTCAATTTTGACACTTAAGGTATTTACGTTCGTTTACTGTGCACTTCATGCATCGAAATCCTGCCCAGCTATAATGGTCCCTCTGCAATATATGTCCGTTCCTGTGGAACCGCAAGAGGGCTGGGCAAGGACCCGTACTTTCACATCGGATTGAACTTCCCAATCGCACCCAAATTCGATTGGGGGAAAAAAAAAGAAAAAGAAAAAAGCCAAAACTTTCAGTGCAGCCTACGAGAACAAGTTTTCAATAAGATGAAATGCCCACTTAAAATGTCGTTTGAAACCCGCTCCCGAGGGCTACCATTAACGTCAATATTTAAGCCGATACTAATTTCTTTGTCTCTCTCTAGTGTTACACTTCAGAACACTCCATCCCCAAATACGTTTGCGCCATTTTGGAATTGATGTCATCTAATGGCAGTTCAGAACAGAACTACCAGAGGGAAAGATTTCGTAGCTCTGCTGTGTGCTGCCATCTACCTCCGAATACTTGAACGTTTTTATTGACGTGTTTTTAACGACAAACGGCTCGTTTTTTTTTTCCACCCTTCTTACTGAGACTCCCCAACCTAACTGATGAGACGGCGAGGGCGCTGGGGAGAACACGTATCCCAAGCATATAAGTTACATTTATTTTGAGACAGGGGTAATAAAATATAACAGGTAATCACGCCCCAGTCAAAGGGTCAAAACAGTTCGTTTCAAAGAAATTTACAAAAACCCATACATGTGAACTTACGAACCCATTGGTAGATCTTCGAATTATGGCTCTATCAAATTGCCACTAGACCTAACATCTAAAAACAGAATACTGTGACATGTAGACCCGAAACTTTGCAATAGCCGCGAGATAAGCAGTTATATAACACCCGTTGCCAAGTAATAGTTATCTAAACAACGGTCGTTAGGCAATGAGTAGCGATCACGTGGGCATCCCAACAGACGCGAATGTAACAATGAATACAGCAACAGAGGAACGGTGATTCCTGTGCCGTCTGTGCCAAGATGTTATAAGCAGGTCATTTGGGAAGCTCGCCTGCCAGTCAGTCAGTGGAGTGTACTGAATTGCTGGACGAGTTTGTCGGTTTGTCAAGGGTTACTGTAACTGAGGATGAGGGCAGTGCGGAATCGAGGCGAAGGGGGATGAACACGCTAATTGTGCAGTTACACAAAAACTTCCCAGTATTTTATGGAACACGAAGGTTCATTACCGTCTTCACAAGAGCCCTCCACTTGTCCCTATCCTGAGCTAGATCAATCCAATCCATATAATTCCATCCTATCTAAGATCTATTTTAATATTGTTTACCAACCTTCGCCTTGGTCTTTCCAGTGGTCTCTTTCCATCTGGCTTTCTCACCAATATCCTATAAGCATTTCTCTCCTCCCCCATTCATGCTGCACGCTCTACCCATCTCATCCTCCTTGACTTGACCATTCTAATTACCTTACTATCTGATGCCATACTATCATGATACTGAAAACGTTATTAAATAATTAAAAAATGCAACCCAACACACAGGCCATATTTCTCACCTGATATCTGGGATGTGTGTGAGGAGAAATAATCACAAAGAGTATGAGTCAGTAGTTGCAGCTACAATGTGAGAGGGAGGGAGGGTGAGGGTACTGTAACCAAGACCCCTGATTATTCGACTTGCACTCCATAATACTAGCTCGGTTATTGAACTTGGACAAGTTCAGCGCACACTGGGTCAAGCATGGCAAAGCCTCAAAACATGGTCAGTATAAGTCTGCAATAGTTAGATAAGAGAATATCCAGGTCTTAGATTAAATTAAAAAGTCTGCAACTTGTGACATGCTGAAAATACAGATTGTTTTCCAGGTCAATGCATGATTAGTGGTGGGGCCTAACTGCCTGGCAGAGAACTATGGATTTCATAAAGACTTCACCTGATTCATAGGATGATAAAGCAGTAGTGGTAATTCCAAGGACAGGCTCCTTCTATCTGTTTCACACTGTGCAGTAAAAACACTAATCTACAAATCTAATATCACTAGCATGTCTAAACATATTTATTTACAATATATAAACTGATGCTTTGTGTGCTATTAAACCTGTAGGGAAGTCATAATGGAACATTCATAATTAAAATATGTATGAAGGCATATAATTTGCCAGAAACCTTCCATACTGCCACTCATTACATAATGCAAAGATGAAGTAACAGAAACCTACTAAGACCTACTTCTACAAAACAACTGAATGCATAATACAAATATTATGTTTCTGGACATTCTCCATTAATCCTGTCTTTATCTAAAAACACCGTTCTGTTTATTTTTCAAAACACAATGTTTTGGAGACTGGATTCTGTCTCCATCTTCAGGTGAAACCTACTCAGTTGGGACCAATCGATACAGCTAGTCCGATGTCCAGAAACATAATATTTGTACTAACGTACCACTGTCACAAACTTCCAGATCCCAATCAACTGCATGTCTTTCAACAGTATTACAAGACTGCCATGAGAAAGCAGAACAACCCTGATGATGAAGAGTTCCATCTTCAGGGACAAAAAGCTGTGTAGTCTGAAGAAAGTCGACGGACATTTCAGAGAAACACGTTACCATCTGCAGGGCTGAAGAGCAAGCCAAGGCAGAATCTAGCATGAAGCAGGTAGCAAGCAAAGCCTGCTTCATATTGGCCTTCTTCTTGACTTACTCTTCAACTCTGCAGATGGAGGCAGCGTGTTCCTCTGAAATATCAGATGACTTTCAACAGACTGCACAGTGCACTTCATAACCGATACTCTGAGAACGTCATATCCTACACGTTTCAACATGATGAAATTTCAGCCGAAACAAGTCAGGTGATTAAGCACTCAATTAATGTGATTCTCACAAATTTCAGCAGACATTTTTATTTTATTGAATTAAAATATAGATACGTACAATGGTGATAATTTCATCTAAAAGGAAAGTAAGTTGCTAACAATTGTCTGGTGGACTTAATAACAATATTTCTTACAATCCAAGTAATGATTCCAGGGCCATATTAAATTCAGGACAGTTATGCAAGCCAACATATCCTTCTGGGTGAAAACGGACAATTCAACGTATGCTAAATGCTTGGCAGTGGCAGCCCTAATCCACATGGACTCACTCCCACCTCATGACAGTGAATACCAAAACCATGGCCTCAATGCTAGGAGGGTCTGGAGACGCTTCCAGGTCACAGTTCAATGTCAGAAAAAAGGTGACACTGCACATCTATACTCACTGTGATGTAAACTCATCAGAAAATAAACGAAGTGCACATGGTTATTCCAAAAATATCTTAAAACATTTTTAGCTATTTTTTAAATATTTTTAGTCATTAGGGTTCATCATGTGAATCTTCTGCAAATCCACTTCACCTAAGGTTCACACAAATCCTTCACTCAACTATGTAAAAGTTTAAGCATACACTACTAAAAATGAACCAAAATGCAGTGATGCCACGGTGTAATGGCAAAAGGGAAATTATACAAGATAATAAGAATATTTTCCGAGGTTTTATGAACACTAGTTTTACATGCATTTTTTATATATACTGCACACTGCATGTTCTACAAATCTCATAATTCTTGATTTAATCACCTCAGCAATTAGGTGATGAACAATAATTATGAACCAGNGTTGTCACTTGCAGATTTACTTATACTTCTTCAACCCTGAAGATGGGGGCGATACGTTCCTCCGAAACGTCGGTTAACACCACATATACACGGTGCCAAATCCCAGAAGACTGCTTTCTTCATAGTCACCGCCGTGAAAGCCTCAAATCTTACAGATGAATCCAGTCTATGTCCTCACAGTTTACTTCTCTAAGATCCACTTTAATACTATCCTCTCTCTCTCAACCTCCTTGATTTGATCATCTTAACAACATTAACCACAGAGCTGAAATTATCGAACACCTGGTTATGCAATTTTCTTAATACTCCTGTTAATCCTCTCATGTAGCATCAATAACTCTTATACATATCCACTATTTTTATAAAATGGAAAGTCAAATCATAGATGGAAGACCACACATCTTAGTACTTTGCATTACTACTGAAGTTTCTAAAACTGAATTAACGTTCTGCCAAGGAAACAGAAAACCACCATTCAGAGCTGTGGTAATAGGTAGGCAAAATATGGAGTGGAAAGAAAGGTTGATTCCCCAACTTTCCCACCCCTGTAGATAATTTACTATGGTACAGTTCACGACTATTTGTGTAAGTCATGTCTGATGTTTATGCTGCTGTAGTTTTCGTGGACTTACAAAAGTAGCAGCTCTATGTCCAAAAATGCGTCACCTGAATGATAAGTATTTTAATGGCGAAAAAAGGAAATGAGACAACGGCACCATGAAACACATTTCTGCTTATATCAACCTTCATTCATCGATTCTTCTTACTGTCCGTGATTACTGCTAAAAGACAGTGTTAATCTAGCAAGCGTACCTCTAATTCGTATTCTCACAGGTCTAGAAAATAATGACGTTTGAAAATTTGGTTCACAATTCCTAGCACTTTGACAATATTTACCATTTTACATTAAAATCATTTCTTCTCCATAAGGATATATTATATCCTAAACAATTAAACGCATCAATTTGTACCGGCATCCCACTATTAATGCTTATCTTGCCTCCAACTGGTTCCATTCCTCGAAAAATTGTAATTTTAGTCTCTTCAGTATTTATCTCCACTGAAAAATCTGCAAGTGAGACTACTTACTACCTGATATGAACGTACGAGGGGTGGGCCTTCCTGGCCCTTGCACCGCGACCTACAGTGGTCTATTGTGCTTTACTATCTGATAGGTAGTTTCTTGTTATCTGCTTGAATGCAATATATACAAAGTTTCTTAGAAGTCTCCCCCTTTCAACAAATGTAACTGAATTTTGATGGCAATGCATCTTGAACACAATGTTCAATGCATGACATGAAACCACAAACATTTGAAAACTTTTTCAGAAATAAGATCACCAACCTTCCTTTGCAGCATCACTACAGGCAGTATTCATGACCGATTTTAATTCAATTTATTCACCCAATAATTAGAAAAGGACAGAGAGAATAAACATTTGAAATCAATTTTATGAAATAACTGACATTCCTTAAAACAAAGCAAATGTAAACGGAATGCAAAGCAAAGATGGAAAAAACATATGTGTGTGCATCTCCATTTGATGCGTAAAGATGTAGACACAAGTCCGAGTATTGGATCTTCTTCGGCTTTCGTGAATTAGGCTTGAAACTGTTTCAGCTTGACAGCTGTTGAAAGTTTAATATGGGATGTCAGTTCCTACATATTTACATGATGTATTAACAATAACAGCGATATTAAAGAGAAGTAGGAAGTGGGAGGAAAGATGAAAGTTAGTAAATTGAACCTACTGAGATAAAATCTTGAACTTAAGGGATGTGCAGATTAGCCAAAATACAAAATAAGGCTTATATGAAGAACAAAATATTTATAAAGCAAATGGAAACACACACTATGGAGGGTGGGGGGGAGGATAAACCAGCTTAACTAAATGGACTACAATGAACTCTCACAATGTGCACTTTGGTAAGGTACAAAGTGATAGAAGAATATTATATATGAAACCCAGTAAACGATATAATGATACAAATTCCGTCCCAAGTGCAAACAATATATTATGTGTCCTTGATCTTGCTCCTCTACACTACATGTTTCGGCCTCAGACGGCCATCATCAGGTGTATAACACTCACGTTGCTGTCACACTGCACCCAGCCCAAAATTTAATATTTAAAACACTTTCCTTGTTATTATCAACATCTACTTCGTTGATATCTGTCTGGTTTGTAGATTATTTTTGTTACACACGTTAATTTTGATGTTCCTGTAGTAGCACTATAAAATCTTTAGTTCTAATTTTAAAATCTTTTAAAATTTTTCTCTAAATTTTAAATTTAAAATTGTTAGGCCGAAACATGTAGTGTAGAGGAGCAAGATCAAGGACACACAATATATTGTTTGCACTTGGGACGGAATTTGTATCATTATATCATTTATCGTATGGAGTGCAACAGGATGCTTAAATATAATATATGAAACCCAGTATTTGAAACTTTTTGATACTAAACCTGGAAGCAAGTGACACAGACAACTGGGGGGGATTATACTGCCTTATAGACTGCACACCAGAAATAAAATTGGTATCTGACATGTAACAAACAACTGAGATATTTTTCAAGAGTACTATTTTCTTGGATGTGACGGAGTAGTCTGGAAGAGGTTTATTAGCATTTGGAGTAAAGTACTGCCTCCATCTTCAGAAACAAAAACTTTGACTCTGCTGACAGTTGCAGTGCATTCCTTTGAAACACCGGTAAACTTCTATCTCACCACAGATGTCATCCCAGAAGACATTCTCATAGTTCACCAGCATGAGAACCTCAGTTCTCACACAAGACTTTTCACTTTCATCTCCACAACATGCGACATGGTAATTCAAGTCAATTCAGGTACTCACCTGATGCTGGGGCACTTTACTTTCCAGTACTACAACTGGCACTTCAGGACTATCATCTTCAGTCGACGTTGCCACGGTGACACATTCGGGAACATGGCCTTCTGGACGAGCAGACAGCTCTGTTACACCAAGATCAAGAACAGATGTCCCAGTGGGAGTACCAACACTTGACAAAGGCTGTGGTTGCAACTGCTGCTGCTGTTGGAGGTGGTGATTATGGTCACATTCTTTAAAGATTGCTCTTCGCACCATGTCTGGCCCGCGCTGGCGTTTGGTACCAGATAACCGGCGTAGCTTCGTGAATGAACGCCGTGATAAGATAGGAAGCGGCGTTACTTCAGCAGCTCCACAACCAGCATTCCCTTCCCTTCCTTCAGGCACCTCACACAAGCCCTTGATCTTCAGCTGGTCGGCAGTTTTCAGCAGTGACTGCAGCGTGAAGGAGAAATTCACATCACTGAATTTGGGTTTCATTTAAGAATACTGACACTGAATTAATATGCTTTTTTTCCCCTCATGCCCAACACAACTGGTTACAATACTGTTATGATACATCATGAAGCAGGGCTTCCAGAAATAAAATTTAAATAAACTTACTGCTGTGCTCCAAAATTACACCAGCACATTTTCCATGGACATATTAACCTTTAACGGATGGACTTTTAAATTGCCGGCAGCCCTCTGCGACCGGTATTTAAATCGCCCTAATTAATCAACATTGCAAACTGTCACCACTCCCAAAGAGTGCATGTGTCCTGCGTCATATATATATAACATTCAGCCAACTCGGGGTGCTGCTTGCGTCATATATATATAACATTTGGCCGTTAAAGGTTAATGGGAGTACTTACTTACTTACTTATGCATGGAGCTGAGCCCTTCTTGAGGAGAAGCCAAATCTGCAACTACTCAAGAATTTCCCAGCATTTTATGGAATCCAAAGGTTCAGGTGAAAAATAAATTATTAATATTGGTATATACTTTGTATATTATAAATTTAAGAATAAATGCTTTACAACAAACTGATGGAACTTCTTACTAAGAGTGAGGATAATGCAGTTAGTATAGAGAAAGGCTATGGGCTGGATGACCGAGGGGTCGGAGCTCGAGTCTCGGTAGGGTCAACAATTTTCTCTTCTCTGTGTTGTCCAGGCTGGTTCTGGGGTCTACCCAACCTCATATCCAATGTGTACCAGGCGTTCTTCCTTGGGGAGTAAAGCGGGGGAGTGGATGTATAGATCCACGTCTTCTTGACCTCTGCACTAGCTCGAGGTGAGTGGTCAGATTCACACCCCGGTTGCTTTACCCCCGGGGAAAGAGCCTCCAGTACCCACTGTACAGAAGGCTGGTTGGGCCCCAGAGCCAGTCTGGATGCTGCAGAGTTGACAAAAATCTCTTGCCCCTGCCGGGAATTGAACTTTGGCTATCCAGTCTGTAGCATGACATTATACCAACTGAGCTACCCCAGCTCTTCCACCATGTACAGCTAGGTTCAAGATTACAAAATCACTGAAGAACCACCCTAAATACTAGGCTGCTGTACTAGGTATGAGGCAGTTGGAGCTCTTCACTGATGATCCTTCATGGGGAGTGTCAAGGGACATACCGGCCTTAGAAAACAAGCAATGCAGGCCAGGCCGGTGACTGAACTGCTGACTGGTCATTTTACATTAAGATAGCACCCACACATTATGGGCCTCTTGGAAAGCATTTATGTGTGGGACAACTCATCGTCCCACAATTTACTTTGTCAATGCCTAGTTTTCACCAGACACAGACTAGAGATCTTCAGCTCTGTATGGTTACAGGTGACAGCAATAAGCCTTCAGTCAGGATGTTTCTGGCCTTAGCACCATGGTCACAGGACCCATGTACAAACTTCTTAACAAGCTATAAGCTCACAACACATCGGGGGGTAGTCTGGGTTGTTACGAGTCTGACGCTCCGGCCGAAACTACGTTTGGAAAGCTTCGGTGATCTGGCAACACTGCCTTGGGAGACGCTTGGCAGCCCTGTATCCGCAGCCCACCCCCTACCGCCTGCGGAGGGGGTGGCTAGCAGGAGGGAATGTGTAGCGGTAGCCAGAGGAGGAGTGGGTAACGAGGCATTTGAGAGAGAGGTAGTGGAGGCTTCTAGGGGAGCGACGACGACGCAGTACAAGGAACCGCAGGAGCAGCCGGCAGGGAGTTGCGGGCGCCCCGAAGGGTCCTACCTTGGAGAGAAAGGGGAGTTTCGAACTTGGGCCAAAGGGCGGTAAGTAACGGAATACGGGCTTACCGAACTGTTTGACCCACTCAGGTATGGGGAGGCCCCCTACCTTGCCAAATTAACTTCCACCAAATCAAAAAAGGCATACGGTGGAACGGAAGAGTTTGGGCCCCTCCGGAGTGGACTGGGGTAGTGAGGACCGTCCACTAGGTCCACTGTATTTTATTTATATTATACCAGCAATAAACACAACTGTATTATGTGTAAACTGAGATGGGCAGTAATGGCCTACCCGGCCCATTAGGATCCCCCACCCCCATAGCAACCAATTCATAACATGGTGCTTAGAAAAAAAGCCCTGTGGCTTTAGTCCGCAAGTGAACTATACCAAAAGAGTGACTGCTGCTTGTACGCAAAGTTAGTGACAACTTTAGTGGATAGAGGGTATCGCGTAGTCAGCACAACGAATCCCCATGGCCATCAATTTTGCTTTTCTAGACTGGAGCCGCCATTTCTTTGAAATTGCTCCTCAGTTATCTTCACGAGGCTGAGTGGACCCTGTTCCAGACCCACTACTTCTCAGACCTGGACTTCTGGATCCGAAGTCAGGTACTCTGACCACTAAACCACAAACTGGAAAGATGTCCCCTTCCCCCATCCCAAGTCAATAATATACAGTTTTCTACGGTAACAGATACGTTTCGGATGCCATTGTAGAAGTTGTTCCCCGACATGTGTAAATCCCAGGTTCAGAGTGTCACATGAACACTGCAGTCTGTGATAACTGAAAAACAGCAAAATAATTATTGCATACCTGTAATTCAGCTTGAGACACGTCGATCTCTCCACGATAAACGAACTCAATAATGAACTTCAAATCACTAAAGCATACATCCTGTGGCATAATTATTGTTGGATGTTTGCATGGATTTTCTAGGAGCAGCTTCTGAAAGTACGACGAACATGCAGACAACACAACCTACAAAGACAGAAAAATATAAACACTTTTTAATTTTCTCATATAAAGAGAAATAATTTCCAAGGATAGTGGGGATCATGGCACATGAGGCTTCCACCTTCTTGCAAGTTCTGTTTCTTGTTTTGCTTATGCAGACCACAAAATAAGCAGACATTTAAATATAGAACACACAATGAACACAATTTCTAAATACAAAATTGAAGATAATGCAAAGAAAGCTTAAGGAAACTGTCGTCTTCATCCTCTGCCACTTCTGAGTACAGGAATCATTTCTGTGTGTGAGGGGTCCTTTGGCCTTTCTATTTTAGTGTCCATGATTTGCAAATTCAGTAATGATTATTTTTAGTCTTATAGAACGTTGGAATGCTTGTTAGTCTTGTTTTTTTAATCCCTTTATGTTTACTGAAGGGTGGTTGATGGTCAATTCGTTCCTTGTTCTTTATTTTCTCATTCATTTTCTCTTTTGTTTTCCTGTATTTTATGGGATGGAAATGAATGTGGAAAAAACAAAAGTAATGAAAATTTCGAGACAACCAACCCCAGTCACAGTAAAGATAGACCAAAAACAACTGGAGAATGTGAAATGTTTTAAATATTTGGGTAGCTTGTTAACAGATGATGGAAGGTGTACTAGTGAAATTAAATCCAGGATTGCCATGGCAAAAGCTGCATTTAGCAAGAAGAAGAATCTTTTTACCAGCAAATTGGACTTAAATTTGAGGAAGAAACTAGTGAAATGCTACATTTGGAGCATAGCTCTGTATGGGGCTGAAACATGGACACTTAGGGCAGTAGATCAGAAACATCTGGAAAGTTTCGAAATGTGGTGTTGGAGAAGGATGGAGAAGATCAGTTGGACCGATTATGTGAGAAATGAAGAAGTGTTAATTAGAGTCAGCGAGCAGAGGAATATCCTACACAAAATAAGAAAACGGAAGGCCGAATGGATTGGTCATGTTTTATGCAGAAACTGCCTTCTAAAAGAAGTTATCAAAGGAAAGATAGAGGGGCGGATAGAAGTGACAAGAAGACGAGGAAGAAGACGTAAGAAGATGCTGGATGACCTTGGGGACAGAAGAGGATATTCTCATTTGAAGGAGAAAGCTCTAGATTGCATTAAGTGGAGGAACTGTTTTGGAAGAGACTGTGGACCTGTCGTCTTGATGGATTACTGATGATGATGATTTTATGGGATGGGGTGCTTGGGTTATTTATTTGGTTGTGACTATATTTCTTACACTTTGATTTTGTTGAGATTTTGCATTTGTTTGCCAGAGTAACTGATCATTAACAGAAATAATCCTCAGTAGCCTAAATTCACGGGAAAATATTCACAGTTTCTTCGAATTACAGACTGAACGTGTATGCAGTATGTAGATAGTATACCTTATGTGCCTTGAGGGATGAGTCATTGCATGCTAAAGTAACATCAACAAACGCCTCATTGCGTAGAAGTTGATGGAACACCGATGTCATATTGGATTGATAATTATTCCAGCGCAGGCAGTAATGCTGGCCTGCCATGATGCTGAAACAAAATAAACATAACATAAACACTTTTCAGTTTTCGAAATTAAGAACATCAGAAATTATTTTTATTCAAACAATTGTTAACAGAACATTAATATTTTCTGTTTAATATATATGAAATCATAAACAATTATGGGACTTGACTGTAACCTAAATACATAGAAACAGCATGCATACTATGGTCTGCAACAGTGCCCCTCTAGTTACACTATTATCTATATCCGTAACTAACTAAACAGAGCACAGTTTTTCAGAAGACATCAGTTGCTTAGCTATTCAAGAAATTTACAGCATTTTACAGAACCTGAGGGTTCACTCAAGTGGCCACATCCTCCCATCCTATTTCCCTGAGTGAATTTTTATACTATTTTCCCAAATACATCTCAAGCCTTCCAAGTGGTCTCACTGCTTTGTGTTTTTATATCAAAATTTTGTATGTATCTCTCTTCTCTCCCATGTGTGCTAGATGCTTCATCCAACTCCCTCTATTTTCTCATTCCAATATCTGGGCAGATCACAGTGGCTGTGAGATCTAAGGCATGAATTGTCTTTGCCCACTTGAACACCGGTATCATGGGTTCAAATCCCACTTGAGGCATGAATGTCTGTCTATGTTTATTCTGTGTCCATGTTGTCCTGTGCAGGTAGTGGCCTGGCGATTGACTGACCCCCATCTAAGGAGTCCTACTGACTGTCTACAAGATTAAGAAACTGCAGTAAAATGAAAGGTTTCATGGATGCCATATGCTCCAGAGGAAGCAAAAAAAAAATATGAACGAATATCTAGCAAGAGTACAAATTATAAATTCCTCAGTATGTAATTTTCTCCAGCCTCTTGTTACTTCCTCCCTTTTGGGTCCTAACATTTTCCTCAGCAACCTGTTTTACGTTTTTCCCTTAATGTGAGGAGCCAATATTCACACTCATATAGAAGAGGATAGTTCTGTATATTTAAATCTGTGCATATTTATATAGCATACAGGAAGACAAAAGATTGTAAACTGAATGGTAATAAGAATTTCCCGAATTTAAACTATTCTCAACACCCTCATCAATATTACATGCAAAACATACCATTCATTTCAGAATCTTAGCATACACTATATCTGAAACATGCCGAAATAAAAATGCTATCGGTTAAAATATCTACCAATGTAATGCCAACATCTAACTTTCTGAAGAAACACTTTCATCACCGGGTTATCTCGGCAAACTCTCGTTATCACAAACATAAGGGAAATATTCCTTCCGAAAGGAAACGGGGGTGGGAGAACGTCAATCATCGATTCCTTTGCTTCTACTCCCGACTTCGTCATTCTCTCTCCCTCTCCGCATTTGGGACACATTCGGACTTCAGGTTTAATTACTAAATTTGGAAATATGTTGATTAAGCAATGAAGAATTAGAATATTCGTACAATGACGAATGACGATGCGCATTCTCAAACTCAATCGAAAAGGATGAAGTGAAACGCGCGGCTAGAAAGCGGATGACGGAGAGATTAACTAGGGCATGAGCTGAAGTTCTCTTTCTTTATATTCCGTCGCTCTGCCGACTGCTGACAGCATATTCCAGGCAAATATTTTGTTTTCCTTCAACAATTATAATTACGTTCGGATCACTGTCACAGAGATATATCATTTGTTATACAACGATACAACCATTCATCTTCTATTACACACAGCGATAAGAACAATATGCAGGAAATCACTTCCAGGGCGTTCTCTATTCTTTCTCACGGATTTTTTTTGAATACATTTACAGACTTTAATCTTACTGTGAAGCTCAAAATAACGTGCTAAATTCTCTTACCTGTTAACCTGGCCCTAAATCTATGAACAGACAGTCACAGCAATCAACACCACAGCAGAAAACAGTGTAGACGATTTTTAAGCTATTTTGTTGTGGACCTACTTCTTCCTCTCAGCTCTCTCTTTTGACTTTTCACCGTTCTCCTTGCATCCTTTTCTCCTCTCATTTCCGTGAAAGGCGAGTAAATTAGAAACGAAGAAGTCAAACCATTTTAGAGGGAGCCCCGCGAACGTGATTGCGTAGTGAGCAGAAATTGGTTTCTGCGCAATGTAGAACTAATTTCCCCCTAGCATTTCGTTCTACCTGAACTTCAGGTTTTAATGCGTTTACGATCCCCCGCCATTCGGTAGGTACGCCATTGTGAGAAAAGAAATTGCGTTGTGTGGTAGGGTTTGTAGATAGAGTGATTGGAAGGTCTTTTGTGTTCGAGAAAGCGGTTGGAAATAGGATATATTTAGGTAAATATGACCAAAATATGCTGATAAATGTATTATTACCTTTAAGTTTTGATATAGTGCTGTAAGTTTGTGTTAAATTGGTAATTTAGGGAATTGTGGGTGACCGTTACAAGGGTGGGACCGAAAATTTACAACTGTCGAGAACCAGTTATTTGTTGAGGTATACATGCAAATTTTAGTTTAGGATTTCACTGTAGACGTTTTGAACAGAATTGATGTAAGTTTTTCATATTTTAAGCGTACGTTAGATTTTTCCATTATTTTGCATAGTTCGGGTTCTGCCATCTTGCATCATTTATTCCCCAAAATCCGCCATTATGCGGTAGCGTCATCCCCCACCCTCATCTTTGCTCGTTAACTGTCACTGTAGATTTTATGAACAAAATTGATGTAAGTTATGAACATTTTGTTTGTTCTTCAATTGGAACCGTTAATTTGCGTAGTTTGGGTTCTGCCATCTTGCTTCATTCGTTCTCCAGAATCCGCCATTATGCGGTAGCGTCATCCCCCACCCTCATCCTTGTCTGCTAACGGTTACGATTAAGCCCGACTTCGCCATTTTAGTACAGGACATTGCAGAGACGTGGGCATATGAAAGAACTGTTTTATTTGTTGATAGGCAATGGGATCAGAACAACAGTTCTGTCTAAAATGGAATAATCATCAGAGTACGATAGTTGCCGGTTTTGACACCCTGCTGGAAAGTGGGACTTTGGTAGACTGTACACTGGCCGCAGAGGGGCAGTACTTGAAAGCTCATAAGGTTGTGCTGTCAGCATGTAGTCCATATTTTGAGGTAAGGAAATTTAAAATTTTATGTCTGGAGGAGCCAATTGACAGTTTTATTTTTTCGGTGTGAAATTGAGGAGTGTGTTGTATTTTTTTTGTTTACAGCTACTATTGAGCCAGCATGATGAGAAGCATCCAATTGTGATCCTAAAGGATGTAAAATTTCAAGAACTGAAAGCTATGGTTGATTACATGTACCATGGTGAAGTGAATATATCTCAGGACCAATTAGGGGCTCTTCTCAAGGCTGCAGAATCATTACAGATAAAGGGTTTGTCAGATAGTGGGGGAGGGGGTAGTGAAAGAGAGCGAGAGAATGTGGATAAAAGACACCATGGGACTCGAAAGCAAACTGTACCCCCTCCCCAGCCTAGATCATCTCCCATCCCACCACATTCTTCCACGCTAGGTCATAGGCGGCCAGCCCCACCGCCTCCAGCTGCTCCACCTCCAATTGTTGATCTCCCAGAGGACGATAGCCCCCCACCATCCCGACCTCCACCGTTGCCTAGGGTTCCAAGTTCTCGGGAAGGAAGTTTGTCGCCGCCACCGAAACGAAAGAGGCATCGTCGTCGATCAAGTGGGGAAGATGGAAGTTTAAGTGCAGCTCCTGTTCCAGTAACAGAAGGGTCACACGAAACTAGCAGCTCAAGTGAACTTCCTCCTCAGTCCCAACCTGCCCCGTTGGCTACTGTTCCTAGTGTTCCCGCAAATCTGACGCCTGTAGTACCCCCGTCCTCTGAACCTGCTGCACTTCCTTCAAATCAGGCTTCAGAACAACCTGTATCAGAGACTGAGCTGTTAAACCCGCCCTCACAAGCAGCAGAAGAAGCAGCACCCAGACAGCCTGCGCGTGAAATGGCCCATGAACAAGCCCTAGAACCAGTACAAAAGTTGGAGCCGCCGTCTGAAGTACTATTAGAGCCAAAGTCTGAATACCTAGAGGAGGATGTCAATGAAGATAGCGTGGAAGATCTCACATTAGATGACGACATGGATGAAATAGACCATGCGCGGCCAGGGCCTTCCCATGGCGGAGAGGGGTCCAGCAGTCAGGGGGCAGGTCAGTGGAGTAGAAGTTTGTCCTGTATATGTATATTGTCAGATTGGATACAGATATACTAATTTTGGTATATTCAGAAGGTAAGCCTTTGTTTTTTTTGTTGGCAATCTGAGTTTTTGACCCATCTTTTGAGCACATCAAATTCTACAGATATGTCTGTATCCAGTGGATCTTAGTATTATGCTTTGTGATGGAAGTTAATTTTCTAGACTTTGGTAAGTTGGATATTTGTGTTTGGAGGTGAGGGTTTTTTTTATTTTATTTTAAAGTATTGGTATGTACTGTCCAGGCCCAGTGGATAGTGCACTGTTGAGTATGTTAAGGTAATGTGAATAGGAAAGGTATGACACTAGCGTTATACAAACAGTAAAATTTGAACCACAAAATACCTTTCAGAAAAACATTACTATCTTATGGCATGTGTAAAAGGAACAAATATTTTCCTGGGTCTGCTTGAGAAAGCTTCATGGAAGTTGGCTTCATTGAAATCTCGTTTAATAACAATTGGGACTGGGGTATGGGTAAGGATGAGCAGCATTTGGCAGGAGAAAGTGTCAAGTGGGGGCAAGAAGTAATTTGGTTACTGCAAATTGAGTTCTATGATCGCTTGATACTTTATATTTTGTGCAGTTATAAAGTTAAATTAAGGGGGGGGCTGTAACTGCTTATTCATGTATTTGAGTTGGGTACATATTTGGTTCCTGTGCCTTAAAGTAGTTTGGGAGTGTAAGGAGGTAGGGAATGTTAATGATTGATGAAATTCCTTTGTCTGAAACCATTCTAATGTGAAGGTGTTTTGTTCTTTCTGACCAATATAGTGCTCTAATTTCTGAGTTTAGAAGCTTCCATTAATTTTGGTTGATTGAATGGTATGAAGTGTGTTACCTGATTATTGCTCATTGGTAAATAAGGAATATAATTTTTGTATTTGCTAAACCACATGCCCTGCTATGATGTGTGTAATCTCATGATAGAGTAAGTGCATAATTGGATATATTTGAATTTAGGAAAAAGTCTGTGTGATACACTACTCCCACCTCCAGTATCCCTTTATTTCCTTAATACTGCAAATGTTTCATATTTTAGTGGCAACTTTGGATAAATGAGTGGAAAACTTAGAGTAAGAAAAGTGTTCAATAAAGACAAATCTTTTGTTACTGTGTTTAGAGAAGATTGGGAAGGTGTTTTAATGCATGGGTTATGTGGATTATAAGCATTTTGCTCTTTTTAAGTAGTGTTAACACTACAGTTCACCAGTTAATGTATGTGTGTACAGTTGTCTTATTTCATTCTAAAAATGAAAATGTTAAAAACTACCCTCCATGCACGATGTGCAGTACATTGAAGTGTTACAGAACAAAATTTTTTTAGAATATTATTTTGATAGTAGGGTAGTATTGGTATGAAATGTATATATACAGGGTGTTTCACGACTTAGGGCATAACTGCAGGAGGTGATTTCCAAGGTCTTTGTGATCAAAAAAGTTCATATAAACATGTGTCCAATTTTGGACGGTTACGGAGTTGTGACCGCTTTTTCATTCCCCGTACATGCCCTCTGATGAACTGCGTCTGCCAGCTGGCAGGTCACTGTTTTTAGCCAGCTACAGACAGCGTTTTCTTTACCTCAACACTTGAGAGCGGGGTGGGTTGGTATGTCAGGTGCACCTCACAACCGAGCGGCATCCTGTGTTGCGGCCGACGGGGACATTTTCGAAAATCAGCCTTAAGCACCAATCAAACCAAATTAAAGTTAATTTCACGAAGTTAACTTTATGTTCATACTTTAAATGTATCGTATTATGCTGGTTTATTATTTTGTTCCGTTTATTGTCAGTAATCGTTATCTTCTATTCTGAGTTTAAAACGGTCATAACTTGGTAACTGTCCAAAATCGGACAAACGTTTATATGAACTTTTTTGATCAGAAAGACCTAGGAAATCACCACCTGCAGTTATGCCCTAAAGTTGTGAAACACCTGTATATACAGGTGTCCCAGGAGGAATGTGCCAGACTTCCGGAGGGTGTTCCTTATGTTAAAGTATGCCACCCAAAACACCTATGTCCAAAGTTGAATGGTTACAGAGATAATGGCCAGAGAAGTGTGAAACTTTGACAGGTGTTACACTTTTTGATTAGCAAATACATATTAAAACTTGCAGGAATATGTTTATGTAATATTAATAATGTACGTAACATCAAACTAACTTGTGAGTGACATGAAGCCATTTAATTGAACAAAAAAAATAACTTGCAGGACATGTCAGTGTTGTCCTTAGGTTTCCAAGCATTACGACTACTTAACTACTAAAATACAGTACCTGCTTTATACTAACTGTTCAAAGTGTCCTCTGCCAGCTGCGATGTATTCCAACAAACATGGTAACTCACTCAGGAAGGCTTCATATGTGTTTCCAGTTAAATTTTTGTGAGAGACAAAAGGTCTTAACAACCTGTGCCCAAGTACACCACACCATACATTCACAGAAGTCTCTCTTGGAATTTTGTTACCATTATCTCGTGGATTATTATGGGACCACATATGCACACTTCGTAAATTATTTACACTGTCCTGGGTAAAAGACACCTAATAACTGAATAAAATGACGCTTAGCAGTTCGGGATGAGCTTTTGTCCAGTGGCAGAAATCCATATGTTGAGCATCGTCGCCTGGCTCCAGATGTTGTACCCTTTGATCATGGTAAGGATACAGCTCTTCATCATGTAAAGTTCACCACACCTGCATACGTGATATGCCGATGTGAGAGCCCGTTCTACGAGTGGACAGATGCGGACTTCTCTGCACCATCTCAAGAATGTTTTCTCGTTTGTTTCTCATTCGTACATCCTCCCTTTCAGAGTGCACAGAAACACTCTGAAGAGAACCAGTATCACACAATGTCTGGTGAATTCGCGTAAATACACTTCAAGATGGAATCCTTTGATCGGGAAAACGCCTTTGGTATTCAACAGCAGCACGTGCATTGCCACCACAAAATCCATACACAGAATGCATATCACAATATTCCACATGTGAAAACAAAAGGCATTTCAGCAACTTCACACAACTAATTTACCATCCATTCACAACGTGGCCGCAACTTACCCTGAAGCTAGCGCATGAGCTTACGGCTAGTGTGAATCACCACGCTCAGGGACAAACATAGATAAGACTTCTCAGCTGACAGGTACAGTGCGTGGACCCGCCAGAGGACCACACTTTTCTCTGGCCATTATCTCCGTAACCGTTCAACTTTGGACATAGGTGTTTTGGGTTATATCGGCATACTTTAACATAAGGAACACCCTCCCGAAGTTTGGTCCATTCCTCGTGGGACACCCTGTATGTAGAAGTACAGTGATTGTTCATGAAAATTAACATCTAAATGGGAAAGAATGTTCAGAAGTCAGTCTGAAGCAGAAATTTAGCATTCGTGTGGCAGGTGTTTCTGAGGTTCTGCAATGTGTTGGTCTTTTGTCTAAGAATGGTAATGGAACATCCTTGGTATTTTGTTTTAGGTGTAAATCCCTCATAATGCCTTGTCAGTTGACAGTTTTGAAGGCCTTGAAATGGTGAAAAGATATTTTTCTGTTACACTAAAGGGATTTTAAGAGTTCCATCTTCTGGGCTATAATTTATTGAAAGTTGGCCAGTCTGGATTATATCCCAGAAGAATGATTTCATCGCTATTGTGAGAACCTTGACTCCTGCATACAGGGATTTTCCTATAGATGTGATGGTCAAGTGGCCGAACAGGCATTTGTGATGAAAATGCCTTTGCTGAGTGGTTGGGGAGCCACCATTGAAATTATGCTCATTTAAGTCTAGGAACAGTTCTGGCCCCAAGAAGATGGTGTTACATGCAGACCCAAAATTGCTTTTGTAGGATGTTTCAGTGGCCATGGCTGTAGTGCGACCTGAACCATGCAAGAGACCTTGTTTTGAAGAATTTCATTGTGGGCTCAGGAATCAAAATTTTTCTGTACCACCACTGTCAGTATTTTGATGTGAGATAACGGCTGAAAGTACAGAGCAGCGGCATGTCTAAGTATAGGGTCATCGACATTGTGCAGACAAGATTTGAATGAGTTTTGAACATACGTCAGTACTGCAGACTTTGTGTTCATGTAAAACGTGCCACATAAGATGTAATAATACAATTGCTGAGCTTTTGGATATTATCCAAACACAACATCGTTTTGGAGACTGGAACTTTTTCTTTGCCTTCAGCCAAAAGCCTGCTTAGTCTGGGAGATAAAGAACTAGTGATATAGATCGGCCCCATCTGAGTAGATTTTCACCTGAAGATGGAGGCAGAATCCAATTTCTGAAACGTTGTGTTCTAAATAAAAACGGTTTGATTGATCGTGTCCAAAAACTTAAAATCTTTTGCTACAGTTTGGGGGGGGGGAGCAGATTTTATATCATGTCGCCTTTAGGGTTGATGTACTTTTGCAGCTTGAGTGGCAAGAGAGACTGGGTATGGTTCTGCTGCTGCAGTGATGTGACTGCTTCAGTAGCTCTGCAGTTTGACTTCTTAAATTTTAGCATTCATCTTGCTTTTCTGAGTTGAGTTATGATTTAATATTTGCCTGCCCATATCTGAGCAGTTGACAGGTATCCTTGTTACTGTGAGAACGTAACCACTGTGGCCTAAAGTTTCATATGCAGCTGCTGCATGGTTTTACTGCACTAGGGGAAATATACCTTTGCATTAGCTGCAAAATTGTATTTTAAAATTGACATAAGTTTTTTCAGGGCGCATATGGTCACTGTTTTGCCACACACTTCAAAAATTGCCATATCCAAAATGTCTGTCTGCGTGTTGACAGCATGTAGTGCTAAAGTTAAATGACCTGGAGCTGTATATGCTATTACACCCATAAGCTTCATGGTGTGTAATTAGCCCAAGCATATTTGCTTGTTGTATTAGAGATGGGGAAAATGTCATATTGAATGTTACTTAATCAAATGTGACCTGGTGGGACCCTGCAGTAGTTTTCTGGTGACTTGTATTCTGTATAAGGGTATTATGACCTCAGAAGTTCAGCTTTACAGTTCAGATTTTGGTATTAGCCCTACTAACCTGTTAGACAGGACATTAGTGAATTTTTTTTTAATCAGGAAAATATGAGTTATTGGACATAAGGTCTGAACTCATCTGAAAGGGATTACACTTCCATAGGCTCATAAATGTTTTTTTGCAGTGGACCTGTTGAGTTTGATTTCACAATATTAAATAATTTTTCCTAGGTTTTCTGAACGGATTTAGTGGTGTTCTAACAATTTTTGAGAACTCAGAGAGGTATGTTGTGTAGGAGATCTAGTAATATACTGAAACAAGGTTTGTTATTAGTGCCAAAAATCAGTCATGACTAGTGAAGGTGATTATGCCCTGAGGAGGTTAAAGGAATATGATCTGGTTTTCCCACCTCTGTTGAACAGCGCCAGTTCAGGTGTTAGCTTTTGAAGTACTTGTTATATTTTTTTAATGCAGCTCTGTAAAGTGCGCAAAGTGGGATATCCAGTGGGAAGCGTGTTTGATAATCTCCTTATGAAACTATTCCTGAGCATTTAAATAAAAACTGGGATTTCTGTCTACACAAAAAAATCTCAGGTTCCTGTAATTTTAGGTTTCTTGTCAGACATTACATTGTTTGTGGCCCAATTTGTACTTCACTAGTTTTTGAAGAATGGCTTTTAAATTATGTACGAAAATTGGTGATTGTGTTCTGACTTGATATGTTTTGATGTGGTTGTGGTGTATGCCCGTAATATCTTTCAGCAGTTTATTTGTATCCTGCGTATGGACTGTAGTCCACTGTATCCAAAATAGCCAGAAGCCATGTTTGTCGGGTACACTTTTGCATTTTTATTCTTATGGCTGCCGTAAAATCGTACTGGTGCGACTGAAAGCATAAGTACTGTTGGTAGATGGATTTAGAGTTCTGTTAGCTATCTTCGATTAGTGGGGGGTGGAGCCCGACTGGGTCCACTTGGCACAGCAGCCACTGATTGGTCTGTCCGGGGTCATTATGATGATGGAGAATTTGGTGGAATGAAGGTTGACAGGGGAAACCGAAGTACTCGGAGAAAACCTGCCCCAGCGCCACTTTGTGCACCACAAATCCCACTTGAACAGACCCGGGATTGGACCTGGGCCTCCGCGGTGGGAAGCCAGCGACTAACCACTTGAGCTATGGCGTGGCCTGATGTGTTTCTATAATGGTTGATGTACTGATTTTTATAATGGACTAGCTAATCTGGAAATTTTAAGTATCTGCATACTTTCACCTTCCAGATTTCACAAACAACTGCAAAGTCTTTCTCATGGGCCTGCACTTTTCTAAAGCATTATATGCAATTTTTCATACTTCATTTGTTGCATATTTTAGCTGTTTTCATGGCATGGGTTGTCAAGTTGCGGTGGTCTGGGTTGTGACTAGTTTTGTGAGTGGTTACTAACATTTCAAAGGTATATAATGACTCTTTCTTCAGGGTTAATTGTGTAGGTTTAGAAATGAGCTTTGTTTTATAGTCTGGTAACAAGGAAGATGTTAATGGGTCATAAGGAAAGGGAGACCATTTTCACACTTTGGTTTTCCCCTGAAAACAGCAGGATCACAGAAAAGATCTGTTATTTTTCACAGTTTTGTGCCCGTGGCGATTAATCAATGAAGACTTCTTTATCTGTTCCTTTCCATTGACTTGAGCAGGGTGACTTTCTTTACCCTCATTTCCTGTAGTCCCTTGAACAGCTAGCTAGATTGTTACTTGCAAATAATAAGACAGTTGCCGAACAGACAGAAGATGGAGACGGTAGGTTTCCTCAGAAATCATGTGCACCCAAAACTCTGCGGGACAACAGGCCAAAAATACATTACTGAGTTGGGTGTATTAATATGGCTTCTTAAAGAAAGGTAACAAAAAGTTGCCCAAATATTTAAAATTCAAAAGGAAAGAATGATTTTATTCTGTCTTGCAGAGCAGCCATTTGCTGCTGTTAAGGTAATGTGCCAAGCATGGGATGTGTCATGTTGAACACTGAACTTGTTCATGAGAGAGAGCATCCAGGCTGTGATTATGAACTTCGTGGAGCAGAAGCTGTTATTCAAGAAGTTCTCTGGATTACTATATTAACCATGTTCACATTAGCCTGGAACTGGTCTGTACATGGAGTTGATGGAACACATCTGATGCTTAGTCTCGTCCTCACCACATACCAGTTTCTCCAGGCCAAAATGACGTACCCGAGTTGGGTGTATTAACATGGCTTCCTTAAGTGTGCTTACTACAGAGTGTTCCAAATATGTTGAGTAGGTGAATTGACATGAAACTTTATCCTTTTGGAAGAATAAATAGCAAGACTCAACCTTATCCTCGCCATGCACCGGCTCCTTCAGGCCAAAAATGACTTGCCCGAGTTGGGCGTGATAACATGATTTCTTTAAGTGTGGTTACTACAGAGTGTTCCAAATATGTAGAGTACATGAATTGTCATGAAACTTGGTGCTTTTTGAAGAATAAATAGCAAAGACTCAACCTTATCCTTGCCATGCACCAGCTCCTCCAGGCCAAAAATGACATGCCTGAGTTGGGCGTGATAACATGATTTCTTTAAGTGTGGTTACTACAGAGTGTTCCAAATATGTAGAGTACATGAATTGTCATGAAACTTGGTGCTTTTTGAAGAATAAATAGCAAAGACTCAACCTTATCCTTGCCATGCACCAGCTCCTCCAGGCCAAAAATGACATGCCTGAGTTGGGCGTGATAACATGATTTCTTTAAGTGTGGTTACTACAGAGTGTTCCAAATATGTAGAGTACATGAATTGTCATGAAACTTGGTGCTTTTTGAAGAATAAATAGCAAAGACTCAACCTTATCCTTGCCATGCACCAGCTCCTCCAGGCCAAAAATGACATGCCTGAGTTGGGCGTGATAACATGACTTCTTTAAGTGTGGTTACTACAGAGTGTTCCAAATATGTAGAGTACATGAATTGTCATGAAACTTGGTGCTTTTGGAAGAATAAATAGCAAGACTCAACCTTATCCTCGCCATGCACCAGTTCCTCCAGGCCAAAAATGACATGCCCGAGTTGGGCATAATAACATGGCTTCTTTAAGTGCTGTTACTGCAGTGTGTTCCAAATATATAGAATTGTCATGAAACTAGGACCTTTTGGAAGAATAGCAAGACTGCAGGAAAAAGAAGAATGCAGGTCTCATGTAAGGTGACTTAAGGCTTTTGTTTCTGTGAATGTGGCACTTTAGCCTGGCAGAAACTTACCAGTGTTCCTGAGGATTGTACAGCCTGTTTCTGGCTAGAGTTGTGAGTACTTCCCATTTAAATATGGAGGCAGTACTTCATGTTGAAATAGGCTACAGGCTGTCATCTTAAGAGCCAGTAATCAAGTGTCCAATTGGATGATTAATTTAAATATAAAAGTTGTAGGTACATTTGAACATGTTTGAGCACCTGAGAAGCTTAATTGAATTTGGTTGTGGCAGAAATATATGGAATGGTGGTTTTGGGGTGTGATGCATGTTTGTTTAGGTAAATTCTAGGCTAACACACTAATGGAAATAGAAATGATTGGATATTAGATATTTTGATCAAAATGATGATAATGGAAATTAAATTAAATGCTATTATTGGCATTTTTTTCCTGATGGGTTGACTGTTGTCTGATGTCTGCAGTAGTACATAGTGGCTTAACCCATTCATGATTGGATCTAAGTCTGTGTGTACCCTACCCTGATGTAATGTTTGTAAGTGTTCATCTTGGGTTAATATTTTAATTTGCTGAAGTTTTAATCAGAAGAAAATGAAAGATATGTACTGCTCTTACACGTAACAAATATATACAGGGTCATAAAAAAAGAATGCCGGAATTATAAGAAACTCGCTTAAAAACTGTTCAAATTTTAATTTTGATACACTCAGTTGATAGTAGGTAGCTCCCGACATTGAGATGGTTTTGAAGTAACCAGTCTATATAATTCGTACACAAGGCTGGCAACTTCCCAAGCTCTGCTAGTTTTACTTCCAAGTGCAAGTTAGTATCAGGCGAGATGTGAACTGCAGGAGAAGGCTGAGTCTTTTGTGGTATGCAAAATTGAAATAAGTCTTGTAAGAATAAAGGCATAATGGTTGTGAATGACATTTTTAATCTTTTTTGGAATTCTTAGTTCTTAACTCTGATCAGTGGATGGACTGGCTTCATACAGAGTGCTAATGTGCTCCACATTCTCTTCTGTGTTCGTGGTCAACCTGAAGATTTCTGTTTCCCAACATTTTCCTTTTCTTCGAACTGTTTCATCTGATGATTCACAGCCGTATCATCTGGTGCCTCTCCTGCATATAAACTTCGCCACTTTGCACTGTTGCAACCGATTTCAATTCTGCATTCCGTACAACAAACTCAGCCTTCTGTTGCACAGTCCACATCTTGCCTGACACTGGCTCACACTGGTAGGTAAAAGTAACAGGGCTCAGGAAGTCTGATGGCTAACCTTCTCTTGATCAGTCTACCGACAAAAGGATCTCAGTGTCGCTCGCTACACACTATCAACTGACCACATCGAAAACTTTTGTGTTCTTTTGCTGCATTTTAAAACTTTAATCATTTCAGTATGTTTAACAACTTTGAATGATAGGTTTTTAATAATTCTAACATTCGTTTTGGATGACCCTGTATTTAGCGCAAAATATGAGACTCAGGAAATCAGATGAGAAGTGGAGGTTTGTGTGGTAGCTCTTAGAAGCAACCTTCCAAATGCTAAGCACCTTCACAGTGAGGGCACCAAGAAAACCGTCTCTTACTGTTCCTTGTGAGTGGCCCACACACTGACTCTTTGAGGTCTAGACTTTTTCCTGATGGCAGTAATACTTTCTACATGATGGTTGAGGCGTGGCTGCTTTAACAGATGGGTACCAGCATACAGGACGAGGTAGTCTTAGGTCTGTTTTCCTCCACAAGTCCTTTGATGGTGGTCAAGCCAGAATATTAAGGGTTGGTTTCGCTTTTTACTCCAATGGAGTACTTGCAGTTACATTAACAGGGAATGCACTATTGCATTGAAATGTGTACTTTCTTTGACTAATTTACAAGAAACATGATTTTGGCACATGAATTTGAATAAGACTAGCTTCAAAAGTACATGCACAGTAGTCTTAAATAATATGTTACTTGAGCTACCCGGTATATTGACGATGGTGCTGTCATTGCTGTTAACGCTGAAAACAACAGTGTTGTGATACATAGTAAAAGCGAGTAAAGCAAAGCAGACCAGACCTTTTAACAGGCCATGAAGGCCCATAGGGTTGTGAGACGCTGAGGCTCCCATATTTTCTAGACAGTCTGCTCACAGATGACGGTAAGTTTGCCAGCCTTACGCGCTGTCCGCCCTTTAATTCCCAGGAAGATATCTGATACTCATTTCTGTTAGGCTGAGTCGACCACAGGGCCATAATACGGCTGGAAGGTTTAGGTAAATTTAAAAAAACCCACCGTGTCGAGATTTGATCCCGTGACCTTCAAGGTTGTATAGCATAGTGCCTCAACTATGCTACCGCATGCCACCGTGTTGTGATGCCATATAATATGATAGGTAGTAACCTTGCAGAGGAACCTACTGCTTTTGTCATCTTCCCTGACGATCAAGGCAGAAAATGTTGAGTCTACCGGACTTCCACGCGGAATCATTTGGCAGAAGGCTCTGCATACATAAAAATCTACCATCTTATGCTGAGCCATATCATTTTTCTCACAATATTCTGGCTGCTGTTGAGTAAGAAGTTGGAGGTCCCTTGACTAGATATGTTTTTGAGGTTTCATGTAAGGTCATTGGTGACCTTTGCAGTTAGTGGGAAACTAGATTCAGAGGTTAGGTAAAATATCCCCATTTCTTGTTCAACACTTGATGAATTTGTAAGTACCGAAGCTTCAGTGAGTGTCCGTCATTACAGTCCACATCATGCCGTCAGTCCCTGAAAGGAAAAGAAAGTCATTCTCCGTAGAAGACAAGAATAATCTGCATGATCGAGAGCGGGAAAAGTATGGCTGAAGTTTCAAGGGAAGTTGGATTGTCATCCTCCACTGTGTCAACTATTTGGAAAGGACGAGAATGTGTGAAAAGCGCCTTTGAGAAGAACATGTTGAGCAGTAAGAGGCTGCAGAGAGCGGCAGTGAGTTACGAAGTTGAATTTGAGTTGCTTCAATGGTATAATATGAAAATGAAAGAAAACGTGGACGTGAGCATGTCAGAGTTGCGAGAAAAGGCAGAGGAATTTGCTAAACTGCTAGGTGACGATTTTTTTTACGTTACCTATAGGTGGTTGGAGAGATTCAAAGCACGATATACAACTTGAGTGTTATGGGTGCTTAAATTAGGGGTGCTGACATGACTTTGATGTTCTGACCATAATTTGTCAGATTACTCGGATAAATTTCCTTAATAATATTCGAAAGTTATGCTAGACAATTCTGAAAGTGCGGTAGATGGTCTTTTTAGCTAGGAACAAAGACACTAAGTTACTGTAATTTGAAAACTATGAATGCTGGCACCTTATTTTTTTGTTCAAAAGATCCTGTTATGTTTAACAAAGTATGGGGTAAGTCAGTAAGTTAAAAATGGATGTAGAACTTAAATAAGAGAACTGATTTGAAAAATGCTTTTATTTCTCAACATAATCTCCCTGTACATTGAGGCACTTGTCCCATCTTCACAAGCCGCTGAAAACCAGCAGCATAAAATTCTTTGTGCTGCTGTTGGGACCAGGCTGTGACTTTAAGAGGGCCGAATAAATGGAAGGCGCTTGGAGCCACGGAGATTGTCACAGAGGCAAATGTGCATTGGGTTGATGACTTAATCCGAGCATACAGAAGGGTAACTATAGACACTGCTGTTGGTTGTTCACACAGCATGGCCTATCTCATAATGCATGACAGGTTAGGTTTTCACAAAGTCTGCACGATACGTGCAGCTCATGCTGACCCCATAACACAAAATGCAAAGAATGGATCTGGCATTACAGCATCTCAATCGCTATCATGATGATGGACATCCGAATTGTCACAGGTGGTGAGTCTTGGGTTTATTACGAGCCCGAGACGAAGTGTGCATCAATGCAGTGGAAACATCCTGCATCATCATTTGGCTAAACATTTTCCTGATGATGTAGCTGTAGAAAGGGAAGTGAAAGCCTGGTTCTGACAGCAGCCCAAAGAATTTTATGCTGCTTGTTTTCAGCGGCTTGTGGAAAGATGGGACAAGTGCCTCGCCTCAGTGTACAGGGAGATTATGTTGAGAAATAGAAGCATTTTTCAAATCAGTACTCATTTATTTGTTCTATATCCATTTGTAACTACGGCACTTACCTACGTACATACACAAAGTAACAAATTTAGGGTTACATTTCTGAAGTTAATTTCTTTTCTAAATTAGACAAAGCAGAAAGTGAGAAATCGACAAAGAGTTCTGAGGTTGAACATACTATGAAAAGGGTCTTTTGAACACCTGTTCAGTGCTTGGCATTGTGGTATTTTACTTAGCATGAGGTACTGTAATTTTGTAATAACAAAGTCGTGACAGTGCTTGCTCATATGGTCTGGTCATAGCTGTCATTTGCTGTTATGTGTGTGACTTTTAAGGTCGAATTAGCTTTGCAAAAAGCTGCTTGTTTTATTTTTGGCCACTGCTTACAATTTGCCATCTTTGTGTCATGCCACACAGGATGGTGGGTGATTTATATTTGTTAGAATTGGTTGGTTGAATGCTTAATCCAATTTACAGACTCAGTGTAATGTCGAATAAGAGATTGATTGGTGAATGGATAAACCTGCTGCCGCTGACAGTAGGTTTCTTTCCTTCCAGGGTGCCTGGGTCAGCTGTATTCGCTGATCCAGCGACACGTCCCCCCTCCCCTCCCATTTGAAGCCCCCTTGGTGTCAGAGCCTCCCCCAGCCCAACTTGAAGCCGCAGATCTGACAGATGCCACTGTTGATAGCTTGCTCCGTTCGCTCGCAGGCGACGTCATGTTTCGTAAATATTCTGTGCAAAATGTGACTCGTGCGTTGGAAGCAGTCCTGAAACAAGGCATGACTGTGAGCGAAGCATCTCTGAGATTTGGAATCAAGCGGTCCACTCTGCAGTTCTATCTGAAGAAGTTGAATGTTGTAATGAGAAAGTCAACCATTAGATTCCACCAGGATGAGTCTTATTTCTACGTTTAGCTTGTGATTATGAACTTCAAGGTGCAAGAACTGAATATTCTGCATTTAGCTTAAGATCATGAACTTCCAAAGTGCAAGAACTGAACAATCTCCGTAGCTTAGGGCCAGAGTCGTTGACTTTGTCTTCATGACGTAAAATGTCTGTCATGTGTTCTTATTTTATGTTGAAACATTGAGAAGTACTTAATGTATTAGATAACCTTGTTTGTTTTAGCAGGACATTCAGACTGTGTTTAGAATCATTTGTTGCAGATGCTGTAAGAATGCAATTACTCTAACACGAAAGTTAATCAGTAGATATGAAGCGTGGGCATTTTGTCAGCACTGCCCATGGTTTGGACAATTTTTAAATGCCCTGGGAGGAAGGAATTAGATAATAGTGATATCCTTGAGAGGATGCCAGCTAAATGTACAGTCCACATTATAATGTATGGCCATGTCATGCCTCAGGCCTTATAAGCACTGGCTTCGCTGCAGGGCCTTCGGTTAAGTCCCAGGATGCTTCCTGTGGAATCTAGTGAATTGGAGCAAAGCCCCCCCCCCCCAATTTGTTCAGGCCTTAACATTTTTACCTTTGCTCCATACTTTGCACTGCCCCCACCCCCCCAAGGCATATGATGGCCCTAACTAGGCAAACATGATGCCTTTGATCTGATTTTTAAGTTTGGAACTTCATTCTGATCTTGGTAGTTAGCAGAGTATGGAAGTAGTATTTTTGGGGTAATCAGTGCGGGTGGAATGCAGTGCTGGAAAGTAAGTTAACTTGGGGGGGGGGTTTCCTTAATTCTGTCCTTTAAAAAAGATGCCATTTGAATTTATGGACTTTGTGTCTGCCAAGAATGATTAAATATAATTTATCTCAATTTTTCTGTGTGAATGTGATAGCTAATGACCTATGTGTGTATTCTGTTGACTTTGTGTTTTGTTTTTGGGAGCGCTTCCTGCTGCTACCTTGTTGGGATTTCTTTCATGGAAGTGTTAAGTGACAGTTGTGAAACAAAATAAAATAATGTGATTTGTTATTTTGAGGTTCTTAATGTATTTTAAATTGTTTGGCCTGTATACACAGTTTCTAGGGGTGAAATATATTTCAACATGGCTTCGGTAACAACCAGGTGTATATACATTCTTGGCAGTAACTGTTCTTCATCTTTGTTGTAAATAACACTAAGATTTGAGGTTTTATGGCAGTGAAGATGCACTTTGAGGTCTTTCTGGGTTGTAATGCTGTGTAATCTGGTTTGTGGGTTCTCACCTTCCAGACTGCACATTCTTGTAACCCAGTGTGATATGAATTTTGGGAGTCAGACACAGATTTTCAGGCAGGTGTTTACATCCCGGTAGAGACAAGATATCTTTCCGTGGCTGCGTGTGCAGAGAGCGCTAGGGTCTGTTTCTCCAGGAGTAAAGTTTCGGGAGCATGAAGCTAATAACTCATATGCAAGTGGTGCTCATGCTGGGAATGGTGGAGCTATAAGTCCACACCCACATCTTCATGGCATGTTGAATCATCAAATTCCAGGGATATCACCACGTTTTTTCGTGTCTTTCAATGTGGTAGGCCTGTCCAAATTGTGGGTGCTAGGTGGTCATGGAGAATTACTGGGATTTCCTCCATTTCTCTGCTCATTTTGTATCCATCTTTCCTTGTTTCTTCCTGCACCTTTTCTGATCATCTTTCTTCCATCAGCGCTTGTTAGAAAGGGGTAAGTTCTTTGATACTTCGGCCACAAATGTACGTTGTCCTCACCGCAGATGATAAAGGAGAGAAATCAGCAGTTCATGGAATGGGAAATTGCCTCATTGTAGTTTAATGTGCCACCTCACCATGAACTGACGTGGATGGTGAGTGAGAAAGGAGCCTTAACTGCCAGAGCAAGGCGTGCCAGCATCTGAGTTCCTTTCTCTTTCCGTACCCCTAATCCAGTGGTAAAAGCAAAGTAAAGCTATCCCTGTAACAGGCCCTGGAGGCCCATAGGGTTGTGAGACGTTGAGGTTCCCACTATCTAGACAATCGGCTCAAAGACGGCGGTAAGGTAATCCAGTGGTCTCAACCTCTTTTTTTTTTTTTTAAAGCTTGTGGCCCACTTCCAAGTTTCATTCACTTCTCTGCCCCCCACCCCTCATTGTTTATAATGTAATATAATATGTACTTTATCAACTGCACTTTTATTTATAACACATTTGTTTGTAATATAAGAAATGTTAATTAATTGGAAAATTTATGACTGCCCTATTTAAGAATTTTTTTAAAGATGTGAAAAATGTACAAGGTTAGTATTAATAAAAATTACTTCAGAAGCTATTCAGCTTAAAATAAATACAAAACTGCTGTAATTCACAAAATTTTGCTTTTGTAGAGGGAAGGTATGGAAATTCTGTTCAAAGGTAATATATTTTTAATGAAAGTTCAGGTTATTATGAAATGTAATGCTTGGTTGAAAAATAGTAGATGGAGTTTGAAACGTACCTGCAAAGTAGAGAAGTGCCACAGTAATAGGACACTGAGTACTGAACTGAAGAATATCTGAAATTTGCTGAAAAGGAAAATATATATATTTTTTTTTCCAGTTAACCAGTTCGTTAGGGTTTTGCCCACTCCTGCGCTTGGAATTCCCAGATCTGAGGTAGTGGTTTAAGTACAGTAGGTTCTGTCCCTTCTAAATAAGGTATAGGAAAACAAGGATATTGAGTTATATTTACTGACCATTTGGAATTTTTTTTTATATTTTTAATTGTAGAAGTGAAATTTTTGTGGCTCATGGAACAGTTTCCATGGCCCCCCATTTCTCAGACTTTTGCCTGTGTTCCCTCCGAAATATGGCATGGCCCCTGTTGTGAACCATTGCTCTAACCAACCATCCCCATTCCCCTTCATTTTACATTTTGTCATTCTGGTCTTTGTATTCTCAGTAACCTAGTAGGGATGCCTTGTCTACCTAAGCTAGATATGACCTGGCTGTTGTTTTTCATTACATAACACATTTTTCATCCCAAGTATTTTATTTATTCTGGTTTCTAGTTTTTTTTGAGGTGGCTCCTAACTATATAAGGAAATATATGGGCCTGCAATACATGTTTGCTAATTGTATTGGATTAATGAAACTGGTGATTTAGCAGTCGAGCCAGGGTTGTCATCTTCACTGGTACAGAATCGATTTACAGTGTGATTATTTGGATTTTCTAAAACTGTCCTTTGTCATCTACATTTTTAGGGAGTGGTTTGAACTGTGTACATATTTTGGTAACTACTTGTAGAAGTAATTTTTATTAATAATTTGTAACAATTTGTCTGCTTCATGCGAAAAGAAAGTGGGAGTTTATGCAAATTAAGATGTCAACCTCTGGAAATTTGGACAAATTTTATGGATGCTGATGGCTGATGTATATAAATTTTTAATTTTTGTAGTAGCAAATGTAAAGTGGTTGCAATAAATTCAGCACTGGGGATGCTGCATACAGTTACTGCATAGTCCGTTATTCATGATGTTGTCTAAGTGTTAATAAACGAAAACATGCCTTGGAGTAGAACGGAAACGTGTGATTACCAGAATATGATGGCATTCTGTGGAGCTGAATGGTCAGCTCAGTGTGTTGAGCGATGTGGAAGGAAATACGCGACATAATATTAAGGCTGAAAATGTAACAACCTTAAGATGGTGTAGATTGGAGGATAAGTAGTACAGGAAATGGGGCTTTTGTAAATGCTAATTAATTTCATATTATGGCTTTACAACCCTTTGTTGAGCCTTGGCCACTTTTTAAGTTTTGGTAGGTCTTTGACGGGGATCAGCCTGTCACACAGAACACCACCAATGGAAGAAACGTGCGCAATACAGACATACATGCGTTTATTGGGTTTTGAATGCAGGATTACAGCATTCAAGCAAGCAAAGACAGTTTATGCGTTAGACAGTATGGCCACTGTGAGCAGCAGTTTACATTCTTATAGGTTGGGAAATTTCTTGGCAGAATATCTGTTGGGTTCTCACGACTAACTCCATGATCGCATATTTGCAGTTGTTTTACATGTTGGGAAGTGTTGGCAGTTTCGTATTGGGGTCGAGTCTTAGTATTCCTGCATATTTTGTAAGTTGGGAGTTGTAGGACAAGAACACAAGTGAAGTTTTTTCTGGTAGTGGTCTGGCGGAAGATGGGATTATGAAATTCTCCATGGGTTATGTGAACTTTTGCGACTGTTAACATATGGTTTACAAAAAAAATTGCCACGTCTTTCTGTTGGGTTATTCACCAGTAAGTGTTTATAAATTCTTAAATAACATCCACTGTTGAACAGCCCGCAGTTGGACGTCCACAAACTGGTGTACAAAATTGACCTGGCAGAATACCCACACATGGAGTACAGTGTAGGATAATTCATGTGTAGCCTTTTTAATGTCAGAATGTGTGAGGGTTAGTTAAACTACCCCCCACCCCATGTGTGAATGACTACAAATGTGGTTTAGTGACTACAGAAATATGAGTAACAAAAGACTTTTCTGTTAAAATTTGTTATTCATTTAATGTTTCCCTATGGGATTTAGAATTCAGCATTTTTTAATCATACCCCCCCTCCCAGTAGAAAAATCTTCACATCCGGGGGGGGGGCTGGCTCCTACAGGACGATCCATGTTAAAATTGAAATTCCAAAGGAAGAAGAAAATAATGAAATTGTTCTTTGAAAAGAGTGAACGTAATATTTTGGATGGGATAGAACCGAAAATGCCAGGTGTCGCAAGATAAAATCCGTAAATTTTGAATGGGTTACAGCTGTTGAAGCAAAATTTGAGGGTATCTGAAATGCACAGTTGACACAGTATCATGATATTAATTTTTTGAGCAGGCTGTAGATGTTGAAAAATGTTTTGTACATTTTTGGTATGACAAGATTTGCCGTTATACCTAATGAGCCATGATAACTCAGTTGCTGTACTGACTAGGCTGTGGGTAGACAAACAAGAAATTGGGGTTTGGTTACCTGCAGCAAGAAGGATTTTTCTTTTAATAATGTGCAGAGTTCTCTGATGACCAAAGCTTGTTGCATATGAAGACTGCTTGAATTCAGAGAAACTTTTTTGATGGGTTAATGTAATCTTGCATACAAAAAAATTCTGTGCCTGCACAGTGTGACCTTTATTAGTCTGAGTTCTGAATACGTGTGAGATAAGCAGAATGGACTGCAGTCTGAAGGTTTTTTTTTCCTGAACAGAATGATGTAATGCAGTAGGCTTGTATTGGGCAATTGCATCCTTTGAATTTTGGTCAGGACACTGGCTGTTGTAGTTTTTTTTTATTTTTACTGTCTTATATGCAAATGCAGGGATAATACACAAGTTAAGGCTTGCTCATTCATTATTCATGCTCTCATTAAGTGCTGTATAGTCAAGATAACCCACAAATATTTAAGGTACACAGATCTTGAGAAGGTTGCTTCACATGGCTGCAAGTGATGGTGAAAATGTGTTGGTGTCATGGATTGATGTTCTGTATTTGCGTTGGTTGGTTTGCAGGTTTTGCACCATGGCACATGGCGGACCAGTCAAGGGATGAGGTATTCATGGCAGCGCAAGAATCTGTTGGAGCTCACAGGGATTCGCAAGGTAAGATTTAAATGCCAGCTATATTCCTTTGCTTAGGAATCACAGGGCAGTACATGTTTCAGTTAAAGCTCAGCTTGCTACTGCTGTACTTGTGTGCTATGGCTGCCAAGTGAATGTGCAGGTTTTCTTTCCCAGTCAGGCAAAAGGTTCCAGTGCAGCTATTTTCTTGAGCACAAAAGTTTCATTGACATTGGTGGCAAAAAGTTGTAATGTGTCTACATTTGTCTCAATACTTTTCATTCAAAATGTTTGTTTATGTGAGGATCTGCATTCAGATACTGCAGTATGTATTCGCATATATTTTTAGTTTTTGCTTTGAGAAGTAAATTCAAGTATACAAATAAAAAAATAAATGTTACAATTTGCTGAAGGCACTTGTTTTGGAAATTGAGATTCACCTGAATTTGCATTCTGTTAGGGGTATTGCCCTGTGGTTCCTTTTGTTACCAGTGATCATGGTCAGATTTAAAATTCCTGCCATTCAAGTAACTCCAGCCTCTGAATCAGTGCAGAATACCCCTCTCTTCAGCTTCAACAACGTGCGTCGTGGAGCATCGAACGTGGATTGTGACCCCTCCCCATGCATGCCTAGACGAAGTGTGGGGTTGTGCAGATTATTCTTACGGCCCAGTAATTAAAATTATTATAAGATATTTTTAAATGCAGTTTTTATCTGGTTTAGTTTCCTGTAGAAAAATAGACATGCATGTAGGTATTTTTAGTGATAGTTAATGCTGTTGAAATCAGTGTGAAGGTTTTCTTGGTTGTCAAAGATGTCTAGGTTTATTTCAGTGCAGAGTAAAGTGGCTTGTGATGACGTTAAAAGTTACCAAATGTAGGAGGACATGGAAAGTTTGGAGAACCCTTTTCATGTGTCCACTTCAGACCATCGCAGCGACATAAATGTAAAAGTTTACATTAAAATGGTGAAGAATCAGAAATTACATTTTATGCAAAGATTATGTGTACTATGCATATGGTATGAAACTTCAAGCAGATTAAGCTTAACCAGTTGATGTAATTTGGCCTGGAATGGTAGGGGGGGGTATTATGGGTGGGTGAGCAGGCACTGCAGTGCAGTGAATGAAGCTGGTTGCCTATCCCAGCCATGCGCTGGCAGGCAGGCAGGCAGCCTTGCTGGGAGAGGAGAACAGTAAAAAATCCATAAAAGCTGCAAATCAATAGCAGGGCAGGCTCAGTAACTACCCCTTGCATCTCCACCCCAGACTGTCTGCCTGTATCCCATGACTATCCAGCTGGTTGTAACCTTCCCTAGTTATTCAGGTCAGTTGTGTACTTAAAGGGGGGGCAGAGAACTCCACATTTACCCACACTTACACATTTAAGCAATGTCTGCCCTCATTTTATAAACGTTTTTAAACATGTGAACTCCAGATTCTGACTTACCTTTTTATTGTTTATTAAATAACTCCACAAATCCTGTACAGGGGCTTTAGCACCCATAGGATATAGAGCTAGTCAAACTTATACATTTAGAAACATGTTGTAATAGATATGGAATTACATGCACTTGACTTTTTTTTTTTTTTAAATTCAAGCATTGATGGAGCCAATACACAAACATTGCAAAGCTCAGTATAATTATGCTGGTCTGTATTCTTGGCCATCATCTGGAACAGGCTTCAGGTCATCTGGAAACAAAATTAATGAAACAGAGTAGGAATAGATGTTAGCCTGAGCTGCATTCAGAAAGAGATCGGAATGAAAGATAGTTCAGGATAGAAGGGAATAGAGTCAGGGCAGAGACAAAGAGAAATTCTACCCAATAGCAGGAGAGGATGGTAGAGAGGAAGGGGAACGTTGGAAAGAAAGGGACATTAGGACAGAGATTAAATGAGCGTTGTGTTGCAAGGAAGACAGAGCTTTCCCTTGTCACATTGTTAACAGAAATGTATTAGCTGCGTGAGTCAGATATATTGAACAGACAAAGAGGAAAGATGGAAATGAAAGATAAAAAAAGACATGGGATTCAGGAGGCAGAGAAATAGGAACCAAAAAGGACACAATGCCTAGTACAGAGAATGAAGACCTTAAGAAAGGAGGAAAAAGAAAGAGGATGGATACTGGGTGGGGTAAAAAGATGGCAATGCGACAAAAGAACAAAGTAGAGAATGAGGAGGGTATATGTAGGGAAGGGAAGAGCTGAAGTACAAAGAAGCCTGGAGCAATGTAGAATAGAGGAACAGTTGAAGGGAAAAATGAAAACTGGCTGGAGGACCTTTAAGTATATTTGCTGCTGTAAGCCTGATGTGACTTCATAGCAGAGCCCAGACAATGCTAGGTCATTCACAATACTGATTTGGAGGGTGAGAGTAGGATAAGCTTGATATGAATGGAAGTGCATAAGCTTTGCTGTAATTGGCTGACCTGTAGAGAACAGCGTCGTAGGTATCTGTGAACTTCCGAAGTGTGGACTTAGTGGGTAAAGGAAACGAGGGTATAGTCCTTGTGTGTGCTGTAGAGGATGAGCACGGTGTCTTGGCTGAGTTTTATAGAGCTGAGCCTGGGGAAAGGGGCTTCATCATAGGTGAGGGGGTGAGACTGTTGTGTGATACCATGAATGTGGGACAGAGAAAGGAGGGCAGAAGATAAAAAGTAGGACAAGGAGTCCGTGACGGGACCTTGTAGGGTTTCCAGAAAGATGTAACCTCATAGAATTTTCGTGCAGTAAGTTACCACATTTTTATGTATTTGTTTCTTACAAATGGGGTGGGAAAAACTGTCACTACTACTAGTGTGGCAGAGTAGTAGTATCGATCTGCCATAGGTTAATATACAGGTAAAGTAAGTGTAAGTAGGTTGGTTTTAAGATTATGCAAGTTGGACTGCTCCATAGCATATTTATACATAAAATACATTTTTATTCATGTCATTCAAAATTCAAGAATTGAGTTGCGTCCCATTTCCTCCAGATGATTTGACAGCGTGGGATGAGCCAAGGTAGGGTGCAGAGAGGGGTAGTACATTTAGCTTGTCAGAGACTGGAGGATGTTTTGATAGTATATGGGGTTGTTCAGACTTTTTAACCAGATACAAAAATGAATGCGAGTCTGGAATTGGGTGAGATGTATTTAGGTTGGAGAGTTGTGGTTTGAAGCAAAGTCTCTAAATAATTTATGTCTGTAATGTTAACTTCGAAAGTGATAAAACTCTGCTCTGAATTTTTTTCAAAATTTAGCTGGAGATGTTCTATAGGAAGAAACTGACCATGGTCCTGGGATTTTGTTAGTAAAGACTGCATTTTCTATTATGTGCAGTGGTGTGTATCTGCTCCCTGTTTTATCTAGATTTGGAAAACCATGCAGATTGTCATCAGTTTTAATGACTTATTTTGTCAAAATTCTTTGAGCAGTATTGGTTCACCACTGTAAACAGTAGGAAGTAGCAATAGGCAGTGTTTTATTATATCAAGTGTTGAATTACATGAATATTGTTGATTTGATTGGGTATTGGCCTTCTATGACCTGTCTTATGTTTTTTTTATAAGCATGCCTGCTTTTCATGAGTACACATAAGTCTACATACATTTTTACTGCGGATATCTTGTCCATATTTCTGTGTACAATGATGGCCTTACTGCTGTTGATTTGGTACTTGCTTTTAATACATTCATTATAAATAAGTACTTCCCCAACCTTACTAAAATACCATTTTGTATAGTTGCTAGGTGTGTTGGTGCAAAGGGTACTCATTTTATATTCTATTGTAGGTAAATAATGTACATAAAAAGAGGAACTAACCAACTTAAAGGTCTGAGTGAGAAGTGTTTCTTTACAGTAAGTACAGAATTCTCCACAGAAGATGTTTAATTGGAAGAAAAGTTGGCATTCCTGAGTGTGCCAACTGCTGTTTGGAAATGTGCAACCCTGTGTTCACAATATGAAGTGAGAAGATTTTTCTGAAAATCACGTATCCATTTTTCTTTGACTTTTATAAAAAAATCGATCATTCCAAGAATTTTTTAGAAACTTGCTGCTGAAGATTTTTTTTTGCGAAGTTCAATTAAAACGTCTCTTGAATGATGAAATTCTATGCCGTGAAGAATGCTGCTGGACTCGAAGAAGTGGGAAATTGCAATTTGTGGAAGGCCTTAGAAGATTTTAAGCACAATGGGCATGGACTTCATTCTTGGAAAATGGTGGGTAACTTTTTTTTTTGGCTATAGGTTTTAAGGCATTCCTTATGTTTATAGATTGTGTATGGTTTTAAATAATTTCTCTACATGTGTGTGTGTGTGTGGGTTTATATATATATGACATCGTGATTTGTGTTTCGAGGATGAGATTTCACACATTAATGCTGTATGTGTGACATCTGTCATTTATCTTCCATGACATGCTTTATGCGATTTCGAGATGGAGTTTTTGAATATACACTGTACATTATGTTCAGTGATTGCACATTTATAAATTTGAACGTAATGGATACTGTTTGGCTGCATTCATTATGTTTTTGTTAATGGAATGAGAATACTGTGTTGTGAATGTTGTGTTGAGTGTGATGGAATTTCTGTGTTGCAATGTTGAAGCTTCTGTGCTGAACCCAGTATTGAACGAAGCTTCTATGTTACGCAGAGCATTGAAGTTTCTCAGTCGGGCGCAGTACTACAAGGTTCTTAGTGACCATAGTGTGTGGGATTTTATGTGGAGCACAACATTGAAACTCGCTTCATCAACATTGAAGGTTCTAGTTTGAGTGTACCATACAGATTGTGCCCTGTGCAAGATGTTGGTACTGTTTGAGCATAGCATTGAACCTTCTGTGTTGGGGTGTTATGTTGAACCACATGTTAAGATTAATTGTTACTTTCTTGTTGAACAAAGTATGGAAGTTTCTGTATTGCGCTTATGTCGAAGTTCTTTTTCTGTATTCAGCTCAATGTACTGAGTACAATATAGAATATTCAATATTGAGCATAACATTGAAAGAGTTTGTGTTGAGCATAATCTTGAAGGTTTCACATTTAGTGTGGCCTCACCTTCTGTATTGAGTGTAATCTTGAAGCTCCTGTATTGGGCGTAATTTTGGAGCTTCTCGTAAGTTTGAAGAGCACTGAAGGAGGAAATAGAAGATGAGCCGTTCATTGAAGTAAATCAGAAGATGGATCTTCAATTGGCTGAGCTGGTTGCATTGAAATTCAGGTAATAATGCTTTTTCTTTCACTCAGTTTTAAGTATGTAAACATTGCTGTTTATTTTGAAAGGGAATGTAATGTGAGATTTTTATGTTTGAGGAATTACTTCAGTTAGTCTTTGACATGGTATTTTGCTGTATTCCATTCTTTATTAGCAAGTTTTGAATCGAAGGTTCTTGATTTGAGGAAGTAAAGCTGTATTAGACATGTCTGGAATATCCTTAATGGAAGCATTGAGGAAGAGGAACTCGCCTGAAGGTTAAGATGCCTTGAACACACGGGTTCAGGGTTACTCAAGTAATGTATTGATCTGAGATTTTAGTTATATTCGGTTTATTTGATGCAATGTCTGTGTGACTTGGTCTCCAGTACTGCAGAAGAAAACGTGGAAAGTCTGTAGATCATTCTGTTTTTTGAAGTTGTCTATTTGATGTATGTCCCCCCCCCAATCCTGTGATTGAAGTGACATCACAATCAGTGAAAGGCTTATGTGGAATGTTAATGTGATTGAAAGGCGAACAGGCTATTTTATTTAGATGTCTACATATTGAAGCACGGCAGCTATTTCAGTAACTTTAATTATGTATCTGTGACAGTATTATCTTTGGAAGGATGGGAGAAGCTTGCGGCTCCATGGTCTGCCCTTTTATGCAAAAGGTTTAGACAGTGAGCTGCTTGAAGTTTGATTTTAGTAGAGTACTTACAAAATTGCTGGTTTTAGTGTCAGCATTTGTGTGGCGTACTCTGATTGCTGGTACTGTTCCTTGGCTTTGGCTTTTTCAGTCATGATTCAGAACGTGCCATTTTGCGCTCTATTTGTGAAAATAACTTTTTTTCCTTGGCACTACAGCCCCAGTGGGCCTAGGCCTACCTCCATGAACTTTCCCATTCACTTAGGTTTTTCTAGATCTTACACGTTCGGTAGGATTCCTTGGGTGGGTGATCAGCTCGTCGTAAGGCCTCTACCTGTACACAAACACAGAAAAATGCGTGCACACAAACTGAACATCCATGCCGTGAGTGGGATTCGAACCCACAATCCCGGTTTCCAAGTGAGCGAAGACAGTACAAACTTATACTCTCACTGCATATTTTTTTTGTGGCACACTTGATAATCATAATCCATCAGTTTCAGTTAACGTGTTACTTGAACCTTCGAAGTAGATGGTAAATTTAATTCTGTGACACCGTGACATGACATGCCTTTTTTTTTGCATTCTGAAACAACTTGAAACTTCGATCAAATGTTATCCATTTGTTCTGAAGGTCTCTGCAATTCAAACAATTTTGGTTATCGTGTGTTTTATATAAGCAAAGCTTAGGTGGGTCATCTTATTGTAATAATTCATGTGGAAGTTGGCACATGTACAACCAAATTTGCCACAATTTGGTAAGAAGTATATTAGGAATGCATGTTCGTTCGGTTGGATACTGTTTTTAATTTAAATCGGAGTCTTGTGGATGTACAACATTCTAGTCTCATAGGTGGTCATTGAAGGAACCTGTGCCTCTGTCTTTGTTCTATTCTGGAGAGGCATAGCTTCCAAAATGGTGATAACCACCTATGAGGCATGTCATTACCCAGAAGACTGTGGTCTTAAATTTTCACCTCTGATGGCCTCAAATTTCATCACCTAAATGTAGGTTTTTATGTGCTGCCTTGAAGATACTTGTATATGCTGAAGATTTTAAAATGCATGGTTTCCACTTAATTCAATTGGAAATGACTAGGTAATTTGGGTAGAAAATCGTGTGTTCAGACCAGTGACGACAGTCTGATTATTCAGTGATACATCGTGCAGATGACCACTTTACAGCTTCAAGAGTTTCGTATCTTACTCTTGAATTTGTTTCCATTTTTTCTGTGTAACATATTTTGATATGAAAATTACATTTGAGCAGGAAGTATGAAGTGTGTATTTTTGTAGCAATGCATTTTTTCTTTGTGCATTTCAAAACTTGCGTGATTGGTGTCGGACTGAAATTTTAAATTTCAGAATACCTGTACCGATCTGCCTTATTATTATGAATAATTTCGTTTTTCCATATGAGAACGTGATATAGTTACTGCATTGGCATAATGCTGAAGATTTTTATATTTGTGTAATGTTGGAGCTTATGTATTCAGCCTAAAGTTCACATGTATTATATAGGATTTGTTACCAATAGCATACTTCTGTCTGAATATTTACCTGTGTAACAAGTTTGCAAGGTAATTGAAGATTGCTGTCTCCTGGGACGTGAGGACGTGACACTACGAGTATTCTAGTAGACCATTACTGATGTTTTGGAGGGATGTACTGCTGCCATTTTCAGGGATGGTTACTGGGAAGGTGGCATATTGAAAACAGCATTAATGATCTACTGGACTTCACTTTGTTATGTCCCAGAAGACTGCATGTGATCTTGCTATCCACCATTATGAGAATCTCATCCTGCAAGTGATTTGTGCGTGTGTATGTGTGTGCGCACATGAGAGAGAGAGAAAGAGGTGGATGGGCTTTTAAATGTGGTATATGACAGCTCATACATGGTTAAACGTTGGCTGTAAGTGGGTTTAGTGTGCACCTCTAATTTACATGGAATTCATATAGTTCATACTTCTGATACCAGTGGATTTCACATGCATTGTTACGAATGAGAAACACGTTGACATCTTTACTGCCGGATGTACTCCTAGGGTTGAAGGTGGACTGTTTTGAAGAATGTATTCTCGCTGTAATGTTTGTTTTCGTGCAAGAGTATGAAAGTAGGATATTTAAGCTGAAGATTGTTTTGTGCTTATGATGCATAAAGAAAACAAAAGTTTGTTTAAATCCACAGGAATATTGAAGTGTATGGTCTTCCAACTGACATATTGGACAGTTGTATATGAACTTGTTTTGAGTACATTTCTGGAACTGGTTGTCTCCATCTTGCAAAGGAAATTGGAATCTACCCATTTTGCTGAATGGGACGGAGCTGTAATTACTTGCTGTATCTGTGAACTCCCAGTTCCTGCATTTGTAATCAAAGACAAAGACACGGACAATAGCCCTCAATATGCCTGTTAACATGCCTTCAGTTTTTTAATGTTTGTTTTGATGATTGCAGTTGCTTTTTTTAATATGTCATGGTTGTCAGTAACCACAGTTGATACTTGCATGATGCATTTTATTGATCTGGTTTGTTTCAAGTGGCCTGTAAGTAGTGCCGTCATTGAAGCTACTGGTTCTTGGATGTGGCTTCAATTTTATCCTGTTAGTGCAATTAGTGTGGATGGTTTCATGTGTTTGTCATACTCCTTCTGGAAGGTACTTGGCAGCAGAAAGCTGGAAGGTACTTGGTAGCAGAAAGCCTACCAGATGGAGTACTTAATGCTGTTGAGATGGCAGTCTTTTGAATTTTGTATGGAAGTTGGTGGAGTGTATTCAAGTTATATAACTTCTTTTAGATTGCTGTTTCAATTTAGACACAATTCTGGTCTGTTTAAAACAGTCCATGCTTAAACACATTTCTGATTGATGTATATGGTATTTTTTACACTTGCTTACCAGCTGTTAGGTAGTTAAGATGGTCAGGTGTGTTATTTTCCGTTCACCGATTACTTGGGATATTTTTAGGGTGTGCAAGATATCCGTGACATAGAGCGATTAAAGTGAAAGGCAGGAATGCATAGATTCTTTCCCAGTGCCCGTTTTCTTTTTATGCATTTCCTGTTGCCGACGGTAACACCGAGTGTCATATTTGTTGCAGCATGGCTAATGGTGTCTGGATCACAGACAAATAGTAGGTTGCACCAAGGATTGATGTCTATGGCAGCTTGGACACGAGGCAGTGGTAGTTCTGGTACTGGCTCAAACTCATCTGCCGGCAATCTGGCTCCTCCATACCAAGACTTTATCGGTCAAGGCAACTCTAACAAATCCTTGAGTTGTCCTCGGTGTGACCGCAAGTACGCAGTACTTTATACGTTAGAACGCCATCTACGATATGAATGCGGTGTTGAAAAACAGTTCTCGTGTGGCATTTGCTTTAAACGTTTTAAACGGAGTGATGTACTGAAGGTACACCAGCGTAATGCCGGACATGTAACTGAGGAAGATATGTAATTGTTTTGTAAAATTTGTATGAACTTTTGAGTGTATAGCAGCTGAATACATTCTGCAGTTAATAGATTTGAAGGTTTTCATGATGTACACGTCATGGGTTTTTCATTGCATGAGCAAAGTCCCCGAAGTTGGCCGTTACAGGCATTTGAGTAACATTTGTACTTCTAGTTTTTTTGTGCTATGAAAGAAAATGTAGCCTGTCCAGGTTTAGGGATATTTGGGTTCTATACCCACACTTTTATGCTTTGGGTGCTTGTACTTTTAGCTGTTACTTTATTGAAAGATGATAGTTTACTGTTTACCATGAAATTTCAGTATTAAGCTACTTTTCAACGATTTGCTCTGTGTGATAACTTCAATCTGTGTTAGGGATTGGAAGATGTAAATGCTGTATGCTGATAATTTGAGAAGATATTTTGTTCGTTCCACTTCATATTTTGCCTGACATTTGAATATGGCAATTGTTTCACCAATTTAATGCTGGTTATTGGGGATTAGTTGTATTTTCATAAGATTTGTATTAATCGCGTTGAAGCTAGTAAGACATGCCTTGAGTGTAGTATTCTTGAAGTGCGTTGTGTGCTGGCTGCAGATATATAATGTGGGTTAGTAGCATTACAACAGCGGGACTGGTTGTTTTTCAGCATATGTGGGCCCACCGGGCCAGCAGATGTATCCGGGTAACATCTGCCGATACTGCGGGCGTAGGTACAAGTACCGCAGTGGACTGGCCCGCCATCTGCAAGAGTGTGATCCTACTTCCAAGAAGTTCGCCTGCCCACACTGTCCGTTTACTTTCACCAAGAAGGAATATCTGATGAAGCATTGGGACTTATTTCACTGACATGTTTCTTGTTCGTTAAAATTTGAACCCTGTTTTCTTATGAACGCAAAATTTGGGTAGATTCTGTATCATAACTACTATTTCTCGTGATTCTTATTTTGTAATTTTGTATGCGTGTTTGATAGTCTGTAATGTGATTTTAGGTTATTTCATGCCTGGAAATTACAAAATTGCTTGTCTTTTGTAGTGTTTGAAGTACTAACTTGCTTGAGTTTTGTTTTGGTATTGACTGAAGTCATCGATGACCACAGGACGATTCTTGTTGAGGTTGTGTGCAGCTTCTCTTGTTTTGAAGTGCATATGGAATGTAGTGCTTTGTCTTGGACCTTTTTGCGATATGTTCTGTGCTAATTGTTCATAATCCTAACATGAAGTACCAGTATGAAATTTACTGTTACCTTAAGAAGTTATCTCTTGAGTTCGGTTATTTGCGCATGTCTTTGTGACTGGAGCAAGTGATGTTAGGTTGCTGGCCTTGACATGCGTGGTATCTTTGCAGGCATGGTCATATCAACTCAGGGCCTCTCGTATGTATACCAGTTTGAAGGTGTTCCGTCAGAGGAGGATGACATTCAGCTTCATGTTTGCCAACTGTGTGGCAAAAGCTACAAATCTCGCTCCACACTTAACAGGCATCTTCGTTATGAGTGTGGGAAAGCCCGCTTCAAATTGGAATGTTCCGTTTGTGGCAGGAAGTTCTCGCGACCCGATAACTTGCGTCAGCATGCTGGCATCCACACGCAGAACTATGTAGGCTATAAGTCGAGCAGCAGTGGAGGAGGAAATTTCCAGACCACTGACAATGTATGAACTATGACGTGGCGAATTCTGATTATAATAGGCTGTATGTTTGCGTGGAATTGCATCGTCAAAAATATCGTGTTTTTCTTTTGTCTTCGGCCAAGCTGTTCGAAAGCATTCATTTGGCTTCGCATAATATTGAAATAGCACGAGATTATGAAACTAGTCAGCGCATAAGTAAGCACTACTTGCGTAGAAAGTGCTTATATATATGCTTTTTTAAGAAGAAATGTTTGGAGCAAAACAAGACATTAAGAATAATTTTGAAGAGTCGTCTTACCTGATTTATGGAATACTGGATTCTTTAAAGGTAATTATGTTTTCACATACCTCTGTATTATAAGTTCATTTTTCAATTCATGTCCCATGATTTTTGTATTCAGGAGGGAAATTGTGTTATACATTGGGGTACATGACACATTGACTTCTTTTTGGTGGCACATCATGAAGTACTGATTGGTTAGTCCACACCAGAATTTTATTGAGAACTTGATGTGTGCTAGCAAAAAGTAAGGATGTTTTAAATTGTTAATGGGGGTTCAATATGCAGCATGATTGATTCTTAGACTTTACACTTTCGTTACAAAATTTCATGGGTGCACAATACATGCATTTAATTGTATTGTTAGCGGTTTTACAGGTAACTGTTCATTCTTAGTACAATGTTTTGTGCGTTCGCCAAGTTTTGGCAGTAATATTTTATTTTAGAGGCATATCAGATGTATCTGTTTCGTCACTCGCAGCTCTGAAGTATATTATTTGTGGAAATCGTATGTCTTGATTTTTGAAAGATGAATTTGCATTTGCACTTAAGTGCTATGTAGGATGAGTGAGTGTCAGTCTAACAATGTTGGATTGTTGTAACCATATTTAATAATGAACTAGATAAAGCTGATGTATTGCCTTAGGGGTTGGTTCAAGGGTTTATGAACCGATTGTTACATCGAGCCTCAGTCAGCACCTAAATTCAACAGCTCCGTAGTTCCAGTATGGCTTTAAATTTATGCCCTACATGTTCCATTTTTTCCTCTCTGAAGTTGGATGTGTTACCTTGTTCACGTTTTATTAAGTTCTGAATAGGTTGACTTGTTCAAGCAGTTTACACATGCTTATTTCCACCCACAACATTATTAATTCAGTTTCTTGGTTGTGAGGAATTTGTGAAGCATTCATCAGATGACACAGTTTCTGTGTGGTTCGGGTAGCAGCTCAGGTTATATTAGGTTTGCAGAGTTTCCAGATTAGGTATAAGCCCTGAAGGCCATTAACCCCCCGTATTTTTCTTACTGGTACTAAGCTCATGGACCTAAATTGTGGCTTCTGTAGTGAACATAATCCACATGGTGCTATGGAATTGGTCAGGGTAGTTTGGATTTTAACGAGGTAATTCATTGTGGACACTCAGTAACTATTTCATGAACAGTTTGCATTCTTTGACTCATGAACAGTTTACATTCTTTTTAATGCCACAGCCTCCTAAAAGATAATTATACTGAATCATCCCATTTTGACTACCAGAGAACACTTCATTTTTAGTCTTCCTGCAACAGTATATTAACTGATTATTGGTGGATACTCATGTGATTGGTTAATCCAATTGTGTAGCATTTTAATCAGTTAATGTATAATGTAACCCTTAAATTGGTAAACTAATGGTTTTGATGCATGGTGATACCATAACTTCGGTGCTGTTTGTGTGATGGAACTAATTACAGGAAATGCATTTAACTGTTCGTGGGTCAGGATGGGGCAGCGAGGGGAAAGTTTGGCTATCAAGTGATAGGGATGAAGTTCACTTGCACACAGCTCAAAGTTAGGGTGGTGGAGGAGGAGGAAGACGAAGAGGAGAAAGGGATGGAACCACCACTATTGTGAGATTTATTATTCAGGTTCCAACCCTATATCAGACGTTAAATCTCAGAACAGAGGTCTACTTTTGGCAGTTCTGTTTCATCATTAAACTACGTAACAGTTTTGCCTCTCCTAAGGGAGTGATGCTGGTTACACATTACTTTCATCACATGAAACTTCTGTTACTGATGGGGTGGGAGATGGGGGGTTGCTCAAGTCCCAACCAGCCTTCCATTGATAAACTTCTGTATAAAACATCTTCGAGGTTAATGGCTGTGTTCAAGAATTCAGGTATAGAGATTTGGTTTCCATATGTTGAAGGTGGAATCAGTAACTTGCATGATGACATATTGTACCTCTATTTGATGATGCTTGAAGATGTTTTAAACAGACAATCCAGGGTACACCTGTGTCTACTTTTACCCGATGTCCCATCATTTCACAAATGGGGTGAGGGAGGGGGTGGGGCAGCCTGGACCTGTTACGAAGAACATCCAGCCAATCAGAGGATCATTCCTGCAGAGAGAGAGGGAGATGTGAGCTTCATTGGTTGCAGCTTTTCGCACGTCTGCTGGAAGTACAGTGTAAGTACGTTTTTATTAGTAGTGTTTGGGGGAAGTGAAATTGGCCTGAACTGTAGATGACCAAAACGCGGTTTGTGTGTATTACTTTTATTTTCAGTAGTCGATTTTGTGGTACATTTAATGTATGGGATTCATTCATAACTTTCCTGAGTGTGATTCTATACATTTTATGTTCCACTTTGCTAGAGGGGTTCAGGTCCCTTGCATTTACTCCTCATCTCGATGCTGCTTAGGAATTATTGGTCCTGCATTGGTATCTGCAGAAATTCTCTCTGCATTAATTTAACTGAGTTGAGTGTTGACGATTTGCCCACCACGAGGCAACTTGAAAACCCAAAACTGCACAGTTTACAATTTGAAATGTTAGTTTTGAACAAAACCTGAATTTTATTGGCAGTGGTGGTTCAGATTTTAATTTTAATCACAATTTTAATGTTAACATTTTCACGTAACCCCCCCCCCCCCAATTTGTCAGTAGAGAATGGCTTATCAGTTCTATTGTAATTTTCCTGGTGGAAATCTTTTTCCTCGCAGTAATTTCAGTATATGTGCAAACTATTTTTCGTAAGTTCAGATGTTAGATAAAAATTCCTAGTAAATAACTGATCTAATTCATGAATGATCCCTAAATATTAACACATTTACACTAAATTCAATTAGAACAGTTCCACACAAGGCCTAGGGTGAATGAAAGGTGGGAAATTATGCAATTGCAATTCATAGTGCATAAATTTGTATTAAATGCAACTCATCTTGAAATGTAGGTTTTCCATTTTATGCGTCACTATTATTTTTTTTAATGCGCACAGTAACTTAGTGTTGGGGGGTGATGTGTGTTCTGCTGATATTTGTTGTTGGGAAGTGGTTTTTTCAGTTCTAGTATCTGCAGTCTTGTGGAACAAAACAATGAATAGTTAGGATCTGAAGTTCTTACAAAGCTGACTGTGAAGAGCTCTCTATTTTTGTGTTATTAAGAAGTGCAGTCCAGTGAAAGCACCTGACATTGAGAGGGCATGTTGCTTTGAACTTAGGATCAAATAGTAAGCCAAGCAAGAAACCACGGAAAATACTAAGCTGCATGCTTGTTTGTTTTGCTTGCTTGTTGACCCCGAAGATGGCGGTTGTTTTGCTTGCTTGTTGACCCCGAAGATGGCGGTATGTTCTTCGAAATGACCCTTGGCTTAGAATGGACTGAGTGCCATCCCCCAGAAAGTAGAACTCGTTGACGTCACCATTTAATTGAAACTGACATAGCTGACAATTCCTACTCAGCAGCTATGAGACTTTTCTGAGGCAAAATTAAGATAAATGTTTGCTGTAAATGTGGAAATATTACCCGAGTAGGAACTTAACGCATAAAATTAACCACATTATGCAAATTGTTTTGTGTGTATTTAATGACAAGTGACATGGATATTTGCTTCAGTATGTAACTCGCTTCGATTGTGAGGTGAGCACTCTGCATTTGATCAGGTTTCATATTGACTCTTGATGGAACATTTCCCTTGATATCAAAATTTGCTGTAGTTTGGTTGCATCATTAAGCTAGAATAGCAGTTCTTCAGTTTTTTTTATTTATGACAAGTATTTTTGATTCATGGACTATTTCCCCTTCCACTTCCCAACAAGAAACTGTTGGCATGACAAAATTAATTTGAATATATCAGTTTCAGTGGTCTTGTCTTAGGTTCCCAGAGGACTGGATGCTGCGTGTGTGAGAAGAGGTTCAAGTCGCAAGGCTGTAGAAATGGACATCTGATGCTTCAGGAGTTCCTGTATCACCTGAGATAACGTGTGTGTATATTCAGTATTTAAACTAAGATTTTAAGGCTTTGGTTAAGGTTTAGTGTAACTGCTACTTAGCTCCCAGAAATGATGACTCAAGTGACAGAATTGTTTAGTGAATAAAAAATGATAACTTTATACTTTCATAATGTTTCTTTGGTTTAAACTCTGAACTGCCACCTTCATGAACAAAAGCATTTGGCCTGCGTGAGCATAGGCCAGCAATCATTCTCACGGTGTAGGCAAATATGTAGGTTATATGTGCAAGTAAGAATTTTCATATACTGGCACTTATAAATGTGTTAATTTTCATGTACTCAGCTAATTTAGACCAGTTTCAGTAAATAGGCACTTTATGAAAATTGCGGACTGGCCACTTGAGAGGAGCTATGGTTAAGGGAAAGGGGTAGTGAGGGAGGAATATAAAATTGGCCTAGCAGTTACATGATTTCTCCAGCCATAACTTTTTTTGGAATAAAAGTTACCTGAGCTAGTAGTGTCTGTGGTATGAGAGTACACACATGGGAGTCCATTTGGATGGCATTTTCGTGAGGACAGTGGGAAACAGCCCCCCCCCATTTTTTTTTGTAGTGAAGCTATAAACCTCATGCATGGAAGTGTAACTTTTTTAATTTTTCTATTCGTGCGTCAGACCTGTTAGGTTGCATGCCGTGATGTACTGTGTGGTTACGCTTATGCAAATTTGGAACAGTGTGATGTAAGTACTATTATTTAAGTTTCACTTTATGCACAGAGTTTGAAATAATGCAAGTTTGAAAAAAGAATGCAGCAAGACTCTTGCATGTCTTTCAGAACATTACTTTGAATTATGTGAACCACTATTCACTAAACTTTCTCCATAAACACTAGTGAAGCATGTAGTGGTCACAGCTGCTACTGCAGTGTGAAAATATGATAACGAGTTTGATGCAGGTAGAATTCTCATACCACTGAACTTAATTTTTTGATTTGCATGTTATTTGTGGGTTCAACTGTTAGGAAGTACTGCTCTATGAGAAAAGCAACCATATCTAGAGCAGGGAATGAGTGTAGTTAGTGTAAATTTGTGCAGTTGCGATGTTCTTTATTCTGCATACAGATAGCCAGAAATTGCATGCTTGAAGATACCTTCCTGATAAAAGTATAGAATATCACCTATAGTTAGGAAAATTACAAGTATCTTGAAGTTCCTTTATCATAACTCTTGCAAAAGCTCTCCGGCTTCACACAAAATTTCGTGAAGTACCAAATAACATCTTGAGATCTCTTTTTTATTTGATTCGTCATAATAAACTCAGAATGGGTGTGTGAACTGTGCCAAATGCTGCACATTCTCAAGATTTTTTTCTGTGTGCTGTACTTCAAAACAGGGTTGTAATATTGAAGACATTAAATTAGTGGGTAATGTCCAAATTGTTTTCTTCATAGATTTATGGCTTTCATTCCATGGGTGATTATTACCAAAGTCTACGTCAATTACGTGTGTTACTGTTGGCCGTTCTCTTTTTTCTAGGAAGTACGGTGTTTTAACGTGGAACTGTCTGACCCGTGACAGAAGGCCGAGTTGGGGATGAAATGTACGTCAGCTGTGGTATTCGTTCATAATCTTTATCAATGTAATGAACTTAATTTTGTAGAGTTTGTGTGTTTGCATGGGTTATGTGTACTTGTTCGGAAATATTTAGTTAATATGTTGTAATGTACTAAACCCATGGACCAATCATCGCAGTAAGGGCTAGATAGATGTGCATGGATTATAGAGTTGCTACTAGCTGTTCATGCTCTGTTGAAATCTTTTGAGGTTGCTATATTGTGCAGTCTGGCTGGGTCATGAGAGATTGGCCTAGATTGTTACACCATTAAAAAGTTGCCAGATAATGTTGCCAACATACGTGGCAACTAAGATGATTGTATTGGAAATTTTGAGCACAATTGTGTATCATCCTTGGAGATTCATATAACTACCAAACTCCATATTTCAGTGGAAAGTTAAGTTGCTTCATGTTTTACCAATTCATGTTTTCAGTTTTAGTCTTGTAACCAGGTTTATATTTAAACTTAAAATTGAAGAGTTTCTGGTTTAATTTTTTTCATGATGAACTGTTGATATTGTAGTTTTCACAGTTCATGATGTTTTAAAATTAAAATGTTCAATTGTTAGAATGGTTGCAGCTTTCCATATACTTTTTGTACTGAGTGTAGTATTGTGATCATTGTTATGTAGTCTTAGTATTGTGATCATGAAAAATTATCTTCAGAGTTTGATGGATTGCCTGTTTTGAGCATCCTGTAGTAGGGAAAAGTGGTCTTCAGAGTAAGATTACCCATTGTAGGTTGGTGCACAGTAATACGAAGTAAAACGTAAAATTGATTGGACGGCCTTAAGTTGGGCTTCCGGATACAAAATTAGATTTTCCTGAAAATAGCTCTAGCAGTTCTTACCAGATTTAAGTGAATACCAGCTATGTGGTTAGAAGTGCGTAGGTGGTGTCAGAAATAATGGTATTTCCACTAACATCAGGAATGCATAAATGACTCAGCAGTGTCTGAACCAGTTTGTTTAAACTTGTCTGCTTGATATTATACCAAGATAGTTTTTTTTAGTTGTTTCATTCTGATCTCTGTATTTGATTTCCACCTGGCTCATGGAACTGTTTTGGACTGTTATGACCAAAATTGGCCTCACTTTTACATTTTACTGTGTGGGTTTGAGGCTTAAGGGTATACTGTATACTGCATTACTGACCATCTCACTATCAAGGGTAAGGAAATTGTGGTTTTACTTCCCTGCCTCCTTTATACCTTAATGGTATTCCAAAGAAAGGATTGCTCTATCTACTGGTAGTACAGTCTGCGCCAAAATATACAGTACTGAAATGAAAAGATGTTCTCTTGATACCACTGTATTCATGTGAAGGCCCCTTGCAGGACAGAACCTTCTCAAATCCTGAAGAAATGGTCCGATCACCATGTCCCTGCAGCGTTCTTGGGTGACGGTAAGAGCATTGCCTTCCTCGTCCTCAATGAAATAGAGGCCTAATACAGTGTGTTCTGAGATGGCACACCATATCGTCACACGTGTACTGTGTAGCGGTTTCTGGACGATAACATCTGACCGCTCAAAACCAAGGAAGTGAGTTGTCTGGCGACCATTTCCGTATGAGCGGAAGTAATACTCAACTATGAATACCTTTTCCTCTGTCGAGAGACCCATTTCCAAAAACTGCACAACATAACTTCCTTTTCACTACTGTGAACACGTGCAGCTGGAGCTATGCCCCGTCGACAAATGCAGATGTGAGTTTGAGATGCATGAGCTTCAGTACTGCATATTTTGGCGTATACGTTATGTGTACCTTCCTACAGAGTATGAAGGACGTGTACTTTTTGCATTGGCCATTAGTAGGAGTGAAACTGTACATTACAAATACTGAGCAGGCTATGTATATGTCCTTTGTGTGATACGCAGAATTTCTTAGAAAAGGTTACTTTGTACTGAAAATGTGCGAGGGTTTCTTCTTTTTTGTTACAAATTCATGTATCTAGTATCTTTGTTCATTCACTGACATGGATTGTGGGACTTCTCACAAGTGTTAGGGCTGGAGTGTACAGCTGTACTGACGTCTCACTAATTACCCCCCTATCTGTTTCTGGTGTCATCCATTGCCCTACACGTGTATGTTTTACGCTACGCATTTGCCTAGTGGGATGTCCTGGTTCATTTCCTGAGCACCTCGTCACCCTCGCTTTGCAAGAACAGCTCTTCTGTGGTGATGGTCTGTTAGGAGCCTTGCTTGTAATACATTTTGTCTGATTTGAATCGGGATGGTTTACATTGTCTGAAGATCTCATAGTGCATGGTTGAAGAAAACAAACCTGTCACCAAGCTGGGAGTGGTGTTGTACTGAAAATGGATGAAAGGTTTTGATATATTTGGTTTCTGGACTTTATCCATCGTCCTGGTTTTTAAGATAAATAAAAACACGACGTTTCGGAAACTGGATCTGTTTCCGTCCTCAGGTGAAGGAAAAGGGAAACGCCTATTCTGTTGGGTCCGTTAGAAAGAGCTAGCCTCAATCACTGGACAGTGGTCCAAACACGACGTTTCGGAAACTGGATCTGTTTCCGTCCTCAGGTGAAGGAAAAGGGAAACACCTATCCTGTTGGGTCACTGGACAGTGGTGATTGAGGCTAGCTCTTTCTAACGGACCCAACAGAATAGGTGCTTCCCTTTTCCTTCACCTGAGGACGGAAACAGATCCAGTTTCCGAAACGTCGTGTTTTTATTTGTTATCTTAAAAACCAGGACGATGGATAAAGTCCAGAAACCCAATATATCAGTGTGTTATACACCATCGTCAGAATCCTATAGTAACTACATGAAAGGTTTTGTTTGAAAATGGGAGCTTTGGTACTCAGAGGCTTATTACTTGTAAGATTATTCAAATTAATTGACCTTTGTCCACATTCCCTTGATTGTGGCTGCAGGCAGAGAGGAGTTCACTTGAAATTTGTCTTGAAAGGGGGGCAGTGGTTAGTTTCATGCCTTGACCCACCAAGTAGGAGGCTAGTTGGACCACAAAGCCAAGCTGGAAAAGGAAGGAAATTTATCTGCTTATGTTGTGAAAAAAAGCCATGCTACCTAACTCTTAAAAGTCAGTCTTAAGCTATGGATGCTCATATTTTTATATGATGGGTCTGGCAGGTCACGTGAGTGTAAACGCATTTTATGGCAAACTGCGATGACAATTTTTAAACAAATTACAGAATGTCCGGAATAGTTTGATAGAGACTTGTTAGGTAATCAGTGAGTTCCTAGGAACCTAATGTTGGCTCAAGCAGCAACACCTTTTGTGTTCTGTCCCTCGAGTACCATATCAAATTCTTGGGTATGAAGTTTGGGGGAAAGGGGGTCCTTAGTCCCTGCAGGAGAATGTGAAGATAGCACCTCAGCTATGCCTTCCACATCCTTTTTAGTTTACTAGTCATCTTACGTGTTATAATAATTATACTTATAAATAATTTAAGTGCAAAGTATGAAAATTTGTGATAAAATATAATTTATCTTACCTCAGATGGAACAGGCAACAGAAGTCGCAACCTTTTACATTTTTTAAGCTAGAGGGCAGTAGAATGTAGCCATTGAAATGAATGATACTTCATTACGTTCGCAGTAGATGACTATGCACCCACCAAGTTTGAATGAGAGATTGGTGCAAAGAAACCTGAAAAGTCGCAATACAGGTTTTGTCGATTGCAGCAAGAATGCCCTGTTCTTCAGAGATTGACCTATGTCGACCACAGCAGTGTAAGAGTTCAGTGTAGTTACCCCCCCCCCAGCCAACCACTTACCTCCATCCAGTGCCAAGTTAAGAATAGTGAACTGATGCCTCCACTCTGTTACATGCCGTCAAGCTTGATGCTTAACTAAGCACAGACAACTTTACCTCCTCCCCCAGAATAACAATTTGTTTTCTGAAAAATTTGTGCTTCCTGTTTTTTTTTTGTGGCTGTTAAAGGTAAGGTGAAGTCCCCGTGCTTAACTAATTAAGCAGTATGCCATGAAGGTGTATGGGGGAGTGGTTGTATAGATCCATATTATCTAGACCTAAGCAGTGGTCATGGGGGAAAGAGCCCATGGTGCCCATTGGATATGAGTGTTGAGACATCGTTGCCGTACCAAATGTAAATGCTTGCGCTCAAAATTAAACTGTCCTGTTCCATGGGCCAGCTAAGTAGTGCTAATTTTGCCACAACACTGACTATGCTTGATTGTTCTATCTGGTTGTGAACATGTGTGCACTCTTTCATGCTGTATGAGTATGAGGGGTGAGCCAGAAAACTGGCCCTAGCACTTTGACGTTCAGTGGTCTGTTGTGCTTTTCATGCAATTTTATGGTGTCATTTTTTAGTATTGCAGCTAAAGGTTTTGAGGGTTCTTAATTTTGCACAGAACTTGAGTTTTTACTGTCACTCAGTATAGGAATTAGGACTTTTCTTACTATCTAAGAGAAGCATTGTTACAAATTGATATTGTTGCAGATAATGCATTCATAAGTAATTGGATCGGTTTGATTGTGATGTACAAATTTTGGCATTTGTCATGAACATGCATATTCAGTGTGGATATTTTAGGTATTCATTATGTCAGTAGTTTCATTTAAACTTGACCGTTGCATTCTGGAGTGGGAACAGTCTGGTTTCATCTCCATGGCAAAATGCAAAAAGTAAAAGATTTTGCTGCTACAAAAATTGCTTGTTTATTTGTACGTAAATAAATGACATTGACCTTGCCACTCTAAATTTTTTTGTTGATCACTTTGATCTGGGTTTAGAGGATATTGATCCTCGCTTATATGGTGCTGCCCATGGCTGGATTTTAGTTTGAGGATATTTTATGTTGAGAGTAATAATGATTATGTCATGCCTGCTGCACTGCAGAGGCATGTCAGTAGTGTGATGCAAATAAACAAAAACAAACTCTGTGGCCTGTAGTCTGCAAGTGAACTATACCGACCGAGTGACTGCTGCTTGTTGCCAAAGGTAGTGCAAACTTTTGCTGATAGAGGGTGTCACGTGGTCAGTGCAGTGGATCCCCATGGCCATTAATCTTGATTTTCTAGACTGGAGCCGCTCTTTCCTTAAAATAGTTCTTCAGTTATCCTCACGAGGCTGAGTGGACCCTGTTCCAGACCCAGTACTGCTCAGAAAATCTGGTAGTGCCCGGAATTGAACCCAGACTTCTGGATCTGTAGCAAGGAACTCTGACCACAGAGGTGGTCCAATAGTGTGTGTGACACAGTCTATAATGTTTGCAAGCATTTTTTGAAGACTTCTGAATTGTTAATGATAGGAACTTGTTTCTGCATGCATTCTGGAAATCTGAACCCGAAACAAATTGTCATCAGCTAAATTTTTCGTACTAGAAGCTAATTTTGAACCTCAAATTTTCTACAGTGACAGTTTTCAGTCTGTTTGTTAACAGTTTGGTATCATTAAGAAATTTACATCTTTCTGTTCGTTTCAGCTCTGGCATCAATTTGATTATGTCTCATTGGGTAAATGTTGTGTTGACCCTTGATCCAGCCAGATTTGACAGCTGTTGAAAGTTTACAGCTAAAAGGACATCCTGTACCTCCCATTCAAGTGTGTTAGTGGGTCCTTCACAAAAGTAATTCTACATGTAGGTGTTCTTGCTCTCAGGTTCAAATTCTGTGGCTCTTGTTTTTAACGTGCCCTATTTTGATAAAATTTTCCATTGTTAACCAGAAGATGCTTTGAAGGATGTATCATAATTTTGTGTCCATTTACAAGTACGGCAGGATGTTTATTTTTACGTAGCTTGTGATCCTTTTGCACCTATTATGTACATAGTATTTTTGATTTGTTTCATTCTGGTCCGTCACACTAACAGTTACAAAGGCAGAAATAATACTGTCTAATGTGACTATTTAAGTTTTATCACTTGAGGCTTTATCTCCCTTACATGTTTCGACATTTACAGATCATCCTCAGAGGGTATCGATACTTTCGGAAACTGCTATTGTAATAGATGTTAATTGTATGGCTACACATGTCTTAACACCAAGAAGGCCGCTGTGAATGTGGAAGGTTGAACATTGCGTATATTGTGCATTTTAGACATATACGAGGGGGGACCCAAAAATAACCGGAACCGACCTGTTGTGCGCGCATACTTTGTAGTTATGAGTTGTGCTGCTAGGTGGTGTTAGCTGGGGGTCTCCCACGACTGTTAGTGACCTGGCATCAGTCTGAGTTAAGTGGTTTGTCTGTGGTGCTCTGTTGTGTGCGTTTTCCTGTTTCAACCCTTTGGCGATTAGTGAGATGGCCGACCAGAAGGAACAAAGAGTGTGCGTGAAATATTGCTTGATGAAGATCGTCAAAAGACCATTGACCAACTTTCTGAGGAAACATCTCATGGAGCATGGTCCAGCGAATTTTAACCGAAGGTTTGCACATGAGACGGGTGTCTGCAAAATTTGTTCCTCGCTTGCTCAGAGATGACCAAAGAGAAAACCGCGTGAATGTTTGCCGCAACTTGAAGAGTGAAGTGCAGAACGATCCAGAATTTCACGCACACTCTTTGTTCCTTCTGGTCGGCCATCTCACTAATCGCCAAAGGGTTGAAACAGGAACGCACACAACAGAGCACCACAGACAAACCACTTAACTCAGACTGACGCCAGCTCACTAACAGTCGTGGGAGACCCCCAGCTAACACCACCTAGCAGCACAACTCGTAACTACAAAGCATGCGCGCGCAACAGGTTGGTTCCGGTTATTTTTCGGCCCCCCTTCGTATGTATCCATACAGTTAATGTCTATTGTAATAGTAGTTCCCGAAAGTATTGATACCCTCTGAGGATGATCTGTAAGGGTTGAAACATGTAAGGGAGATAAATCCTCAAGTGATAAAGCTTAAATAGTCACATTAGACTATTATTTCTGCCTTTGTATATAGTATTTAGTTAAATTTCAGGCAGGGTGGGTTAAAAGTACATGTTAATATCCTGGTTTTTGAAAATTATATTCTTTGGCTGATGCGACACGAGTCTGGTGTATTGTTACCACTGTTTTAGAGGAATGTGCCACTGCCACCTTCAGGCCACCCTGAGGCCATGTAGCACTGGTACTACCTACTGAGCTATAACAAAACCACTGAACAGATTGGTGTAGTTGTAGTTCACTGGACTTGTGTTTGGGGAATGTTAGTTCAAACTGGCCAGGGCACCAACTGTTCAGAGTTTGTGGTCTTCCTCAGTCCCTCTAGACATGCTGGGAAAGTTCTTGGATTAGGCTATACTTGCTTAGTCATGGAGCTGAGCCCTTCTGCCGCCAATTCTGCAGCTACTCAATTTCCCAGCATTTTATGGAGCCCAAAGGTTCATTACTGTGTTCTCCAAGAGCCTTCAATTGGTCACTATCCTCAGCCAGATCAATCCATCCCATCCCTAAGGTCCATTTTGATATTGTCCACCCACCTGAATTAGGCTGTAACCATTTCCAAATTATCTCCAGTTCATCATCCTATCTTGTAATATAGTCCTGAGACTGACGTGAGATAACTGACGAAGAATGGAACCAAACAAAATACAACAGTCTGCATAGTCCATGCTGTGAGAATCTACTGTTCCAAAATTCTGTGTATTTGTTCACCTTCCTTATCCCACAGGTCTTTTCTTGGCGTACATGTATGGGATTTTTGTAACTAGTATGCGCTGAATCTTCGGAAATTTGTCAGTTTCGCTGTTACCTGTTTGCAGGTCTCTTCCTGGGTACCATGGGCATGCCTTACCTGATGGGTCTTGCTGTCAGCGATTCCTACAGACACGTGTGCTTCGCTTGTGGAAAACGTTACAAGACACGTTCCAAGTTGAACAGACATGTTCGGTACGAATGCGGTGCAGCCAGGAACCAACTACAGTGCCGGGTATGCGGTCGGAGGTTTTCTAGACCAGACAATCTCAGACAACATGGTTATTTGCATGCACTGCAGAAACTTTAATACAAAATTCAGCGTGTGGTGGAAGTCTGTGATAATTGTGGTTATTAAAGGTGGTTTAGGATTCATTAGAAGTGATGACTGAGGTTATGTGCCTTACAGTTTTTATTTTTGGAGTCTTGAAGACAGTAAAGTTGATGGCTGTTAGTGTTATGGAAGAATTTGAATTAAACTAAAGAGCTAATGAATCTTAATTAATATAGTGTGTAATAATATGACATGCTCAGAGTTAAATCTGCAAATATTACGTATGAACTCTTGACTCCACGTTTTATCTGCTGAAGCATAGAAATGCACGTATTTATGATGTGAAGTACAGTTCCAACATGAATGAGTGACCAGGCTGTGTCAATATTGTGCATCTGTACGTTCTGTTGAATGTAAAGGGATTGTACATGAATATATTTTATGTGTATTAAATGACTCATTAAAAAGTTTATACTGTTTGTACAAGTTTTTGAGTTCTTTGACAACCTTATCTCCATTTGATTTTGAATCTTTATGGTAGGACTCACTGTGATAACTCCTGTTCAGCCCTTGCTTACAAACTCAAATAATTGAGGAAGTAGACATTTGGCATGTGTAAACACTATACTATAGATACCATTTTATGTAAAAATATAACCTACCTGGTTGCTTTCAACGCTGTCACACTTTGTGATGCTGATTTTTCTTACCTGAGGAAGGCTGGAGAACCCCCCCCCCCACACCCAATTTTAAAAGTGGCGTCTGTCTGGGGTATTAGGCCACGTAGTCTCATTAACCTACCAGATTTAAACAGTGTGAACCTAAGGTCTTGTATTATGGATAATCGGTAAAATTTATTTAAGATGTGATTTGCAGGAATTGCACTTCTGTGCCAACAGATATGCTCATATGTTAAGTGTAATCATTTTGAAAGGGAATCATCCATTGGTTAAAAGTGGGGCAAATTAAATTTAGCTTTATCTGTTGCTTTTTGTGAATTGGTTTTTATATATTACAATTAAACTAGATTGAGATCTCAAGATTCATCCCCGTTTCAAGTATTTTCCAGTAAGCATGTGCTTGCCCTCAGTTTTGGTTGAATTGGAACCTCCCTTGATTGCTTTTAATTTGAATTATTTTCAAAATAGTAATGAATTGGTTTTGCATAATTACACTTAGAATCAAGCAAGGTGACCATGATCCTGGCTTGGTTTGGACTAAGCGTCATGTTGGTAGCAACACAAATGATTGAATACTGAGTGCCTTTAATGCCATTGAATGGGGAATACTGTTTGGTTCTGATGCCTCCAGAAATGGAAGTAAGTATAGGCTCAAAAGGTGTGAAAATCCAGATACCATTTCCTACTTTATCTGCTGCTTTGTCCAGAAGCTTCCCAGAGCATTTCACCTTAAGTTTGTTTTGGAAGGGGGGGGGGTTAAGTGTGAAATATGCACAGACATTGCTTTGCCATTTTAAACTGCATGGAGTAAGAGCCCTTATTGAGAAGCCAATAGCTGTCCAACTGGCCAAGAAACTTCTTGCTTTATGGAACCCAAAGGTCTGCTGTATTTGCTAGAGCTTCCTCCTGTTGTCAACCATTTTAATATTTCATCAGAATTTAGATCCTCCTAGGGATCTTGCTTGAGCAATAAAAAATTTGTGTTCGTTTTGTGGTTACTACCGATTTTATCCTTACATGATCGCCCAAATATTAGGTAAAGAGGAGTAAATGTTCATTGTGCAGTTTTGTCCAGCTATTCTGTTTTCTGTTATATTCCTAAGTTTATGTTCTTGCACTACTGGGACAAGTTTTGTAGGTGAAATTGTAGTTTTATCTTTACAGTATTTAGAAAATGAGCCCCAGTCTAAATAGTTGCCAGTATTCCGGTAGTTAATTTGTTCTTCATTTCTAACGGATGCAATCTATTATGTTACTGTCATTTCCAAACAAGTTTTTTTTTTCCATAATTCACATTTCAGAACTATTGTATTGATTTATTTTCCTCTTGTGAAAGTGGAATATGAAGTAAACTGGGGGTGTTCATACCCTTGTCACACCGTTTGGTGCAGTAGTTCTGGTTTTGAAGTATAAATTTCATGAAATTGAACTTTTTTCTTTCGACGAATTCTGATGTTGGACTGGCAGTATAGTGAGGCCCATTGTCCCATGTAGTTTAGGCAGCCGGGTGTCTGTTGCTTGAAATGAGATACCAATGTATAGAAGTGGGCATTTTGCAAAACAAAATTTTCTGAGAGTCCTGTATGCTTGACCATCAGAAGTTTTATCAGAGGAACGTTTAGCTTCATTCTTAAGGGTTGAAGGAAATCTAGCAAGTAGCATTTTGATTCTGAAGATAGAGGCAGTGCATTCCATCAAAATGTAAGTTCCTACCATGCTACATGGTGTTATATGCTGATACTTTCCATAGGCACTTACGAGAGGCTAAAATCTCAGTTTTCTGAAGTTTGGTAAATACTGCACCAGAGCAAGGTAGAGCCCTAAGCAACATATTTTCTTCGCTCATGGTGAATGAGATGTTTAAGGTTGTGGGCAGGTTCTGCTTGCTGCTTGGCTTCACTTTGGTTTCTTGTTCGACATATTCTACCCAGAAGTTGGAGGTGATGTGCTGTTCAAAACATAGACTATACAGCATTGTATCGCACAGGATAGGAACTCTTTATAACTACCACTGTGAGAACCTCAAATGTTGTGCTACCTTATGACACAGTGGATAGTCTATTTCCAACCCCTCCCCATTATTTTTCCCCCCACCTCCACTTCCTCTTGCTCATCCCATAAGTGTGAAGATTATACTCTCTAATGGTAAGTAGAGGCATATGATTCTGTGAAATCCAAATACTAATGTACATAAATATATTTTTGCCAATGTTTTTTAATTTATCCTTTGTCCATTTATTGCTTAATCTCCAGTCCACCCTGATACCAGCTTCTGTGATATACATATGGACATCATGAAGGTCAACTGTCACTGCAGTTAGGCCCAGCTGCAGGAATCATTACTGTCCTACCCTGCTTTGGATGCATCCTGTTTTAATAATACACAGTTTACTGTGTGAATGGGGTTGCCAGTGTCACTGATGACTTTTATCATTATTAGAAAGCTAATAGATTTGGTATCATTGCCACTTATATGTTGGTGGCAGTTTGAACATAACAGGATTGTTCTACCTTAAGCTGGCCTGCACAAGACATACTTAATATCCAGCTGTGTTAATATAGTAAGTTTTTCTGCTTTTCCCAGCTGCACATTAATCAAGTATGTAAATTAGTTATCAGGAGTTGTGTTTTGTAATGTCCACCTGCCCACAAGTAATCTGAACTAGTTGGTTTAATCCTGTTTGGGATCTAGATAAACATGCATGCTTCAAGTCCCGAGACACACCTGTGGAAGTTGTGTTTGGCACTTCATTAGCATCAGACTCTGGGGCCCACCTAGCTCACTGTCTACTGAGGTTCTTTCCCCAGGGTTCAAGCAGAGTGTAAGGCTCGTCCCCATTTAGTGTCAAATTTATGAGTGTATATGGGGCTAGACATCTCCAGCATGTATTGATGGCATGGTGCTTAATTAAGCATGGAAAAATTTATTACCATTTGTTTTATCCACTTTAAATTATAAAGGCCCACATTATTTAGAGGCTTACACATTCTGGGGCACTTGCTGAAGTAATAGTTTGAGGGAAACGTTTATACAGGTTGTAGATGTCCTTAAAATTATGCAACGAATGCAGAGAGCCGCAACCTGATCAGTCTAATAACAAAATAGATTAATCTGTCATGCATTAACATACTTGTCATGAATATGATCAAGCAGCCTCTTCATTTTTACTGGGGAACAGTTCTTCCACATTCTTTCTGATACATTATTCACTAAACATATAACTAGTATGAATCGCATCCAGGTCACGGACCCATTCTCATTTGAATACTCTCCATGAGGATGTGGTGGTGTAAGCATGTTTGAATTTGGCTCCAGCATTTTTAAGCAGACATGCTTAAGCCTTCGTCCTTTCCCTTTAAAATTCTTAGTAGGCTAGTCCCCCTTCCCAGGTATTTAAATTTTAAATGAGATGTTACTGTGGTTTATATTCAAGGGGCAAAGCAGTCTTCAGTATAATCAGCTAGTCGGAAGGAAGTGTAAATGGCCTAATTTTGCATTTATGTAATCAGTTCCAGCCTAGTCAAAGAGACTGTCTTTGCGATGCTGCACTATTTTATTGTGTTTTGCTGATTGAGACTTCTTTCCATTTGATACGATATTCGAGTCCAGTATTGGGACTTTTCTTAGATGATTGGTTTTAGTCTTGGTAGTTACTTTTCACTAAGTTTTACCAGAAGCATGGATACTAAAAATTTCCTTGTGGTTAGTCGCTGGCTTCCCTCCATGGCAGCCAGGGTTTGATCCCGGGTCTGGTCAAGTTGGATTTGTGGTGGACAAAGTGTAGCTGGGGCAGGTTTTCTCTGAGTACTTTGGTTTCCCCTGCCAATCATCATTCCAGCAATTGCTCCATAATCACCCTCACCTCTCATGTGGGGCTGGTACAATAGGCCAGAAGTGGCTGCAGTACAAGGGACTTAGTCCCACCCCACTAGCAATAAAAAAACAAAAACATTTCTTTCCATGCAAATAACCCTGTGCCAAATTTTATATCCCTTAATGCTAAACACATGGCTGTTAGAGATTGAAAGTTTAACTTCAACGCTGTCATGTCACCATGCCGATGATAAAACAGGTGGAAATTTGGCCGAGGTTAGATGTAATATTTGTCAAAATTTGTTATTTTCTGTAAAAGATTTTTAGTCAGGCATTTGGATCAGTTTTGAAAATCTGATCCAAATGCCTGACTAAAAATCTTTTACAGAAAATAACAAATTTTGACAAATATTACATCTAACCTCGGCCAAATTTCCACCTGTTTTATCATCGGCATGGTGACATGACAGCGTTGAAGTTAAACTTTCAATCTCTAACAGCCATGTGTTTAGCATTAAGGGATATAAAATTTGGCACAGGGTTATTCTTCCTGAATAATTATTCAGGAAGTTCTGTTTGATTCTTATAGTTAATGCCAATGTTAGCAATTACAGTTATTACATCATTATGATGGCATCCATCTCAGTATGATGAGTAGGGAAGTCATTATCACAAGGTTCCTAACTGATCTTGTCTGTCGTCACCAGTATCAAACATTAAAATATATTACTGTAATTGTACTGAACTACTGATCATTACAGTAGAACAGAGTGTGAAACAAGTATTTAACCACTACTGTCTAGAAATAGGGATTTTAACCCCCCCCCCGCAGTGTTGTAGGGCTTGTGGCTCAATTTTAATGCAGGGATGGTAGTATTGAGAATTTGGAGGTGCACCATACACATACCTTGAAATTGCAGGGATGGTGAATCGTTGGAACTGATAAGGTATTGTCTATATTAAATGCGGGAGCCACCTGATAATTCAGAAATCCACCAAGACAGTGCCTTTATTGTAAGATAAAATATCTCTGTTACTTCATCTGTCAATCAAGAATAATGGTTATGATTAACCAGAGAGAGAGCTGCAAGGAAACATAATATTGCATTGTTGATTATTTGAACCATGAAATGCATTGTTAAATTCGAAAACTATCCCTCAAACGAAATTACTACCATGAAGTTTTGCAGTTCTCACAGTGATGATAAGTTTGTGATTTTCTTGGATCTGACACTGTGCAGTGTTGTAGGTGGATAATGATGTTTCAGAGGTCCTTGTCTCTGTCTTCACTTAACCCTGAAGATCAGATAACGTGTTTATCTTAAATGTTACCCGCTCACAAGGTAGCATTGTGTCAGCCCAGGAGACCACAATCTTGAAATTTGGTGCTGTTTTAGTTTCAGTCAAAACCATATGCATGGGAAGAATTGAACTGTCTGGAAACCATGGCGGCAGTAGGTGATGAGCTCGCCAGCTGATACTGGAGCTGTGATGAGGTGTGGCACCACATCTTGTTCACAATCTTTCGACATAAATCTGGCACATTAGAGAAGTTCCACTGCCCTTGTGATAGTGCAACATATGGCCAGTAAACATAAAAAATAAGACAATAACCAACTTTCCTACAGGGCCTTGAATCAGTCGTCACCTGTAAAGAACGAAATTGTGGAACGATATGACAAAAATGTGGTTGTATGTTTTCTTGCAGGCATTGCTGTGACTCAAATGGTATTCGATCTACAGCATACGACCACACTTCAAAGTGTTGCTAGAGCACATACGTGTCGGTGTGGTCGATCCTACAAGCAGACCAGCAGTCTCAATCGACATATGCGTTACGAGTGTGGACAGACAAATAAGAACCAAGAGTGTCATCTGTGTGGTAGAAAGTATTATCGGCCAGACACACTTCAAGATCATTTTCAGATTTGCTTGGCAAAATTCAGAGAGAGAAATGGGTGTTGAGTGTTAATGTTGGACTGTTTCCAATTGATTCACGCCCAACATTGCTGCGTACTTGTCTTACCTGGCTACATGGATAGGAAGCCGTTTTTTTATCAGAAGGTTATCATTATGAAGTTTTGTCAGAGATTCCCTGCCATCTTTGAGTGGTCTGAAATGAATCTAAACATGTAGCCTTGGGTTCAGTCCTGGGCGACGTTACATTTCTGGTGACATTGGAGCCACCAGTTTTCTTTAACCCTCCCCTCCCCCTGCTAGTCATTTCACCAATGCTCCATGCCCAGGTCACTGCCCCTGTTGTGTGATAGCCCTGATAAGGAAGCACATAATCACATCCTTGGTCTTTAAGGTTGGGGCTGGTAAAAGAAACATTGCGTTGTGTCAAGCATAATGATGTCAAAATTTTATAAAACAGTTCTGATGTACTGCCACTTCTAGTCCATAAATACATGGAGTTAGGGTTACATGTGTGCGTAAGACGCAGCATTTTGGACAAAGTTACAGCTTCATTTTATGCAATTTATACATGACTGACCTTGAAAGATTGACTTGAAGTGGGCCTGTATTGTTCTGAATAAATAGCTTTTTGTTTATAATCACCATCATACACAGTTTAGGAATTTGGTTTCTGTGTGGCATCGTCCATTTGGATGACCTAGTATGAAAGAATTTTTGTTGAATGCTAAATAAGGAGCTGGAGGAATAAACATTATTCATGTGAAAATTATGTGGACTTCGTCTTCAGACCAAAATTGGATCTAATGCTCATCAGAATGTGTGAGGTCATAAGATTGGCTAGTGGCATTTTATTGTAAGAAAGTGACATGTGGTAGAGACTGTACATGGATGAAAGTATGGTGAGTATTATCTGATATCTAGCGATAAGCTTTATTAAAAAAAGAAAAGTACTTTCAGTACTGACAAAGGAGTGTGATTTGTGTGTGCCATCTTGTTTGCTTATTCGTTGCCTTGTATGAACACATTCCCACTCAGGCAGCTAGAGCTTTGCTGATACTTTACAGCATTAGAATTTGAATATTAATGTTTCTTGCTGAATAATACATACATTATTTTACTTGCAGGCCCCCGTAGAGCCTGGAATTAGTATATTTTCTAACTTTCCTTAACAAAATAATTAGGAGCTTAACTCCACAATTTTACCATTTACAGTCAAGCTTTCTTAAATTTTACTCGTATGCTGTTTTGAATTTTTAATTTGATTTTTATATTTTGCAAATAACCGTAGAAGATGATGCTTCCACACACCCACACGCACACAGTTAGGTAAGGAATTCTTACCTGCGCTGGCCAGTCATGTTGAAGTGCGCACTGCACTACATCCTGTGTTTGAGAGGTGCCCATTTTGTTTTTTGGTTGGGACACTTATCCATTCTGAACAAGGGTTTTCATGGTTTTTCTCAATCCTACCAGGCAGATGCCAGGATAGTACCCAAAAATTAGGACACCCTTCCACATCATTCCTAATTCCTTTATTAGTTTCCAATCATTTGGTGCTGTATAGTCTTGTGTTAGTTACAGTCATTCAAGTCATTAAATAAACTGCAGATAAATGTAGGAGGGGGTGGTAGATCACTGTCAGTTTTGACACTAAAAAGTTGATCACAAACTGTTTGAAGTTGGACATGCCTGTCCTATCCAATGCGTACTGGGCGACTCTTTCCTGGGCGTGAAGCTGACCGCTCACCTCCAACTAGTGCCGAGGTCAAGAAAATGTGGATCTATAGATATACTCCCCTATATGCCTTCATAGCGTAGTGCTTAAGTAATTAAGCACACGGAAAACTTTACCTCACCTTTGTTATGTCAGACATTGTCTATTGTCTGGGGGTATAGTTAACATACATTTTCAGATACTGGGCCCATTTCCAATATTTCGGTGCAAGAGAATCCAATGATGTTGACTGTTAAATGGGCCCAAATGAATAAGAACCCTTTCTCCCTTATACACCATAATGGGAACAACTCAAATTTCTGAAGCGTTCTGTATGTTTAATATACCCCAAGACAATGTGAAATGTCCAACATAATATTGTTTGATAGTTATAAACTTTAGAGAATCACTAATTACTGCTATTCAAAAAGTTACGACAGAAATTCCATCGCATTAACATTATGTATATATAGATTTGATTTGCAGCCAGACGGAAGTGATATGAATCTCTCCTGGAATGACACAGCTGCACGATATGATTCCAGGAGTTCCGTCCTATCCCGAGGCAGGGCACAACTACTACCACTGTGGTCGCTGTGGTAAGAGCTACAGACAATGAGGCAACCTCACCAGGCACATTCGTTATGAATGTGGGACTGCCAAGAAGCAGCAAGTCTGTCCATTGTGTGGCAAGAAGTACACTCGGCCTGAGTATGTGAAGGAACATTACTTGCGAAGGCACCCAACTTATCAATATGTCTTGTGTAATGAATGAATACTAACCATTTAGTCAACTTTGGATATTAATGAGCAGTTGAAACTGGTAATATCCATTTTTGAAGTGTTGAACAATTTTAATTTAATGTTTTGTTCTGTGTGGAACGTGTGAAGTGTAAAGTAATGCAGACCGTATAGATAAGCTGATGGTAGAGTTTATGGTTGAATTGAATTTTAAAAGCAAAGAAACATTTGTGGTAAGACAGTGAGCTTGTATGTTGATCTGCAGAGTTAGGCAAGGTTGTTTCCAGCTTCAGAATTCCTTTATGTGAATAAATCAGAGTGTACCCCAATCAAAGGTGATATATTTGCTGAACATTTATCATGCACCTTAATTCATTGACAGACATGCACTTAACGTGGCTTCTTCCTGTGCGGTTAGATCTTACCGTGCATGCACTTGCTGCCTTTCTTTCACTTGCACATGTAGACACATCTGGTACGCTGCAGTGGCACATATAATATTGGTCACCTCTGCATACTGACCATTTGCATAGGAACTATAGGGTGTCCGGATGAAAGGTACCCAAAATAAAAAAAAAATATATCTCTGAAAGTAATTGTCGTACACATATCCAGTTTATGTGACCGGAAAGGAAAAACCTGTAAGTTTTTTTTTTTTCATGTCTGGCTTACGTGCATGCACCGCCACATTTCTGCCACCATGTTAGGAATCACGTGGACAGAGAGATGGCTGGGAGATAGATCGGCAGAAGTGGATCAGTCACTTGGCTTCCTAGGTCGCTAGATTTAACTGTACTTAATTTTTTCTTGTGGGGTTATGTGTAGAACATTGTCTACCAGGTTAAGATCAACGACCTGCAACACCTGAAAGCCCACATAAGAGATGCTGTAGCTATGGTAACACCAAACCTGCTGGATCGTTTGGATATTTGTCATGCCACCAGTGGAGCTCACATTGAAATATATTGAGGAAGTTACATACTCAGAAAACTCTTTGATAGTTTCCCTTTGTAATGGTGTAACCCATAAATATGTATAATGAAAGCTCTCTGAGGTAATTATTTTATTTTGGTTACCTTTCATCCGGACACCCCATTCAGTGTTTTACTGAATCTGCCTGAGACATCAGTTTGGGCGTATCATTCCTTGAACACGCAACTTTGTCATGTGTTCAAGAGCATCTCCCGTATGGCGATTTTGTTTCCTGTTTTATGTTGAGCATAGAATCTGCTATTATTATTATTATTAATGGAGGGGGTGGGTTTCCCCATGCACCGTGACCAGTTTGATCTATTGTGCATCCCCCTATAATCTTCTACCAGCCTCTTATATCCTACCGGTATTGGCGCTTACCATTAGTCCCTACTCAGCCAGCGAGGTCAGCCTCTACTGGCTCAGAGGTATCTCAATGCTTCCCCCATCTACAAGAGGCGTTAGAGACTACTGTTGGGTGGGAAATGCCCTTAATTTAGCTCAGTGGCCTCCTTTGGAGACACGAGATTCTTTTACGTGCCGTAAAGCTACGACATGGGACCCATGGCTTAAAGTCCCTCCTGGAGGACTTGTTCCCTGAATTTTTCCGCCCTTAAAAATTCCACGACCTCTGCTGGGTTTGAACCCGCGTACCTTGAGTCATGAGGTGGGAACGTTACCCCTAGACTACGGAGGCCGCTATAGAATCTGCTAACTTTCTAATGTTGAAGTAATGATATATATATATCATTTTGCTAATGGTTCAACCTCAGAGATGTTTTAGTCGCTGTATGTTTATTCCATTTCACCTTTCAGAGTACAGTTTTCTAGGTTGTGATCCTGTGTAATCTGGGGAGGGCCTGATGCTTCAGAGGCACATACTGCCTCCATCTTCAGGGTTTGAAGAGTAAGCCAACCAAGGAACAGGCATAAGTAGGTTGTGTGTGCTGCTTCCTTGTGTTTGTTTCTTGCCTGGCCTACTCATTGAACTTCAAGATGGAGGCATGTGTTTCTCCAATATATCGGGTTGGCCTCTCAGCTACACGGTGTTTCAACCCATAAGGCCGTAGTCATCATAGTCACAGCTGAGAGAACCTCAGAGAGCCCTTATAAATTTGGTTTTCTTGTTTATTTGGATCTTGCCAGAATCATTCATTTCTTGTTGCTATGTATATATTTTATTTTCTTTTTATATATTCAGACTTTGCCATCTTAGCCACTTGGCAAGGGGGCCCATTAGTGGTCAACTTTGAGAGTCATTTTTATAAGCTGAACACACTTCCATGGGGTATTTTGGTCTGCTGGTTGGCACTTCTGCTTTGTATTTTAAGGTTCTTGGTTAGAAGCTCAGTCTGGAGAATGGCTAATCTGATTCATATATTTTCATGGTTTTTCTCAGCCCTACAAAGAAAATGCTGGGATAGTACATTAGAATAGTCAAAAACTGCCTAGAGATATTGGGTTTTTGGACTTTATCCATCATCCTGGTGATTGAGTCCAGTGATTGAGGCTAGCTCTTTCTAAGGGACCCAACAGAATAGGTGTTTTCCCACACCTTAGGATGGAAACAGATCCAGTTTCTGAAACGTTGTGTTCTTCTTAGTTATCTTAAAACCAGGATGATGGATAAAGTACATANATAAGCTGAACACACTTCCATGGGGTATTTTGGTCTGCTGGTTGGCACTTCTGCTTTGTATTTTAAGGTTCTTGGTTAGAAGCTCAGTCTGGAGAATGGCTAATCTGATTCATATATTTTCATGGTTTTTCTCAGCCCTACAAAGAAAATGCTGGGATAGTACATTAGAATAGTCAAAAACTGCCTAGAGATATTGGGTTTTTGGACTTTATCCATCATTCTGGTGATTGAGTCCAGTGATTGAGGCTAGCTCTTTCTAAGGGACCCAACAGAATAGGTGTTTTCCCTCACCTTAGGATGGAAACAGATCCAGTTTCCGAAACGTTGTGTTCTTCGTAGTTATCTTAAAACCAGGATGATGGATAAAGTCCAAAAACCAAATATCTCTCCGTGTTATACACCACTGTCAGAATCCTATAGTAAAAACTGCCTACTTCTGCATTGTTCTCAGGCATTCTGCTGTCCCTGAAGAAGTCCTGTTATGATTGCAAATGCTTTTGATGAGATCTGGAAAATGTCCAGCAAGCATTAGCTAATTGAGCATTGAAAATGCCAGGCACATTGGCTCTAGTAGTAGTAGTACTGTTGACTCATGTTTGGAAGGAATCCATTTTAAATTTTGGCTTGACACCTACTGTTTTGACCGAGGTATTATGATTTTTTTCCACTCCTCCAGCTAAATGCCAGGATAGTGCTTCAGGTTAGATCACAACCACATCCTTACAAATTCACCATTCATTGATCGTCGTACCACTGGATAAATGGTCTTGATTTAGTCTCGATGCAGGCAGTTTAAATATATTACAGTACTACAATTTCTTGATTCATTCTACTTTTAATATTGTATAATGTATTTTTATATGACTTATTTAATAACAATGACAACCAAAGAAATAACACAGTATTAAATGGAGAATGTGGCCAAAACATTGAATTTGACAGTACACTTGGACGTCAACTTATGACCGATTTCCGATCTGACTGACAGGTCGTAAGTCGATCTGGTCGTATGTCAGCCATATATTTATTAACAGTATTTTTTAACCTTTTTATTTCTTTTTATCATCATTATAATTTATTGTTATAAACTTCTACATTTTAATCATCTTTTATTTTTCATTTTTTTGTACTCATAAGTGTGGCTGGTCGTAAGTCGACGACCAAGTGTATCACCATTTTGTATGAAGCTGTGGGCTGGATGGACAACCACTTAATAAATGAGACCTTCAAGAAAGACAAGACATTATCCCGGACTCTTCAACAGGGACGGGGATTTCAATCTGTCAGTCAGCCATGGTACGAGGTGACTGATGTAATAGAAGTAATACAGAGATGAACCAGTCGAGAGGCAGGACCAAGACAGACACATAATTCTGCCCACTAGCGTCCCAGTATTTTGTACCCAGTTGCAATTACAGGCCATGGGCTCGGATATAGGTGGGACAATTTGAATCTTATGCCATATCAGAACCCGATGAGGGGGACAGACGGTCCCTGAAATGTCAGTGATCTTTAACCAGCTGGCAAGGCTGAAGATTTTTATATGCTTTGGCTGGTGTGAAGGCTTCATATCCTACAGCAGCTTATTAAGTAAATGAAATGAAAACATAAATAAATATGGCATTCTTAATGTACAGACAGAATCACACAGAGCGAACGACAACCGGAAGACGGGGCGCTGCCATATAAGAAACAACATAACACGCTAAATAGTTCCGTCATAATCGCCCAAACCATTACGAAGAAGTAATAGAATGTATCATCATCACCGTACAAATATTATACACTAAGAAATTAAAAAGAACTGCAAACCCTAAGAAAGGCCCTGTATTTTACAACATACACCATTTGACACAATGACAGAAGTAAAGAGAAGAACCCCGAAACATGTAGCAATACTTCCACGTGATAAATGAATACTGATACAGTAGTGTAGAATTGTTGTGTTGAGTGACAACAATAATACCATTTATAGTAAAAACACAATTGTTTCCATACAGTAAACAGATACAAAATTCATTCATTGGAATAGTAATTAAACAAAGGGTTATCTTTAATATGTAATTCTTCATGTCACTCAGGATGTGAGAACATCTGTGCATGTTGCATTTGAGGCTCACACATTGGTAACAGTGACATGTACTCTGGATATGACACCATGTTGTGTGGTGGTAGGTAGTGTGACACTCTGGAGGAATGTATTGCCTCCATCCATATCCAGGGTTAGCGTCAGTTTGCTGCATGCTTCTTGCCGTTTTATGGCTTGGTATAACTTCATCTCT
>NW_019724601.1:1576328-1581996 GCF_002891405.2 Cryptotermes secundus | reverse complement strand
TTTGGCACCGTGTATATGTGGTGTTAACCGACGTTTCGGAAGAACGTATCGCCTCCATCTTCAGGGTTGAAGAGATTGTTTCTGCCATAGAGGGAGTTAGCATGTTTATCTGAAACTTTGGTATCTTATCAGACTACATGCCGTCACATTCCAGAAAGCAGAGTAATATTCATAGTTACTGCTATAAGAATGTAAATCTCACTGAACCTTCTTTGCCCCTGCCTCAAGAATCTAAAATTTCAAACAATTGTGCAGTGTTCACTGCAGTATTCGTTACACCCTCTTCGTTTTAACAATATAATTGGAACAGTTTTAGTTGCTGCATCAGAAGTCCTGCTTGAGTTCAGTTTAGGCCATTTCATGACTTTGAACGAAAGCGGCTGGTACTAAAAGCCGTCACACTTTCTTGTTACCAGTCAGGTTGGTGTGATGGTAATACAGAGTTGTGTTTGGGAAGTACTTTGACTTCATTGTCCAGCTATTTGGACAGAAGGTTTCATGGATTTTCTTAATCATAGTGGCATGTTTAAAACTAATCCCATAGTTCAGCATTCTGTTTGCAGTAAGCTTTGTAAATATATTATGCTTACAGTAACATCTGCGTGAAGAATACTCGGTTGCAGGATTTGTAGCCTCTGGTAGGTGCTCCCAATGTTTATTCTTCCAACATTTATGTTTTATGCTGAAGATGTATATGTTGTATTTTTGCAGATTTGTTATTCCCGTTATACTCGGGAACCGCAACTGGGCGGGTTGGTTGCCATCCTTGTCCCACATGTGGTCGTGTCTACAAAGTACGAAGCAGTCTGAATCGTCACGTTCGGTATGAATGTGGTACAGCTAAGAAACAACAGCAATGCAACATCTGTGGCAAGAAGTACACGCGCCCAGAGTATGTGCGCGAGCATTACCAAAGACGGCATCCACTTGCTACTTATGAAAAATACCAGCTGTGTTAGAGGCACAGACTCGGATTTATGCAAATTGACGGTGAAGAGATTTGATTATATTATTCCATGATCAAAACTTGTGAATATGTATTCAGAAGATGTAATATATTGTAATTTATGAGCAGCTTCAGACAAAGGAATGCTCATCACCGAGAATATAACGTATTTTGCAGAGAGATGCACATGTGCCCTAGGCAGGCAGTTCGTCCTGAAAAAGGTTTCAGATTACGATCCTCTGGTAGTGTGGTAAATAGGTACCAAGACTTAGGAGGAATTTGGTTCTTTTTCATGTTCATAAGTGTCTCTCTCTCTCCGTAAGATGAAGGTGGTAGGCTCCTGCGATATATTGGTATCAGTCTGTCAGATTGTATTGTATCATGTTCTGAGATACCATAATCTTAAAATGCGCTGTTGTAAGAACCACCTCATGTAATTGTACAACTATTAAAATTTTAAGAAACTTATTGAAAAGTATGCCCTGATGTTTGGTAGGTACGTGTCAATGTTCCAGAGGATCTTTTTGCCTCTATTCATGTTTCATTCTTACGCTTTCAAGATTGGGACTGTAGGTTCCTCCTAAACATTGGTATGTGTCTACCAAACTATGTGGCATGACTTTCCAGAGTACTGTGAGAACTTAAAATCTCATTCAATTATAGAGATGTTATTTTGGTATTAGATGACAGTGAAAAAATGTTTTTTTTATAGCTGTGATGAAATATGGTGTGAAAGTGAGTGTTCGCTGATCTCATTTTCTACCATAATGCTCAGTGTGCTGAAGCCATTAGCTCTCGTTTCAACTTTCCTTTTTGGTCATTTGGAATTGGAGATGGTTTCTGAAATGATAGTTAATTTTGTATTGATTCAGTTGGTTTCCTGAGAAACTTCATTGAATTTTGGGTGTGAGAATGAAACATTATATCATTGAACTGAAATTATGTGATACTTTTGGTTTGACTGACAAATTAAGGCCTTCCAACACCATTTAAGTAAAGCAGTATATAAATTTTATGAGATGTTCAGAATTATTGCCTTAATATCTTTATTACTAGAGCCAGAATAACATGTTGAGATGGAGTGACATCTTACATACGTACTACGAATAATGAGGAAAAGCATAAAATCCTTGTAACCTTGGCCCGTTGCAGCTGGAATTTAAAGGATGAAATTAGTTACATGAATTGGTACCAGACAGTTACGAACACAGCAGTGTTAAGGAATAGATATTATTTATACAATCAAATGCATGCACATGTATTGCTGAACTACTGTCATGTTTTATTCATGTACATAACAAAAGGTGCATCACCCTTCTTTCAGGTCATATATCATTTGCTGTATATTTGCATTCCTTTTCTTGTTAAAGAGTGTGACTCGGTCCCATTTTTGTGTGTTCACAGCTGTGGGAGCATTTAGTTTTTTTTTTTAAAATAACTGTGAGGTTTGGGACAGGTTGTGCCCATTCTTCATGGGGTTAGTCAGGTGGAAATTTTGTGATTATATAAAGGTAACCTGCAACTTATTATGTTTGAGTATTGAGGACTCTATTTGTTAAGACATGCTCTTAATAATTTATTCGATGAAACCCATATGTGCTGTGCACAGTAATACATAAATTCATTCAGAAGCTAGTCTAGAAATGAAGAGCGATATGACATCGTGTAATCTGGTAGATGTTTATTTATTGATGATTTGGAGGGATATTCTGCCTCCATTTTCAGGGTAGAATAAGCCAAGCATGGAAGAAATAGTAGGAAGCCAGAGTATCAGGAGCAGAGTAACAGTAACAGTGAATGAATATTAGACGCTGAATGGTTTGGATTTGAAAATGTTCTGATTTTCAAATACAGTAGCCTGGAATTCAGAATCTTCTGTTATCTGTGAAGGAGACAGTGTAGCTCACTCACTATAGTGACCGTTCTATGGGCTGGACAACCAGGGAATCGGGGTTTTTCTCTCCACACCAAGACACCTGTACCACTGGTACTGGGGGCTGGGGTGTAAAGCAGCAGGGACATGAAACCGACTGCTTAGTGGTGAGGGTAAGAATGGTGGAGCCGTACCTTCACTCCCAGTATGCCTTCAGAGTGTAGTGTGTAATTAATTAAGTACAGGGATATCTTTACCTTTTTACTTTATTTGAAGCTTCAGCCATATCACCATATCCACGAAATAGAATGCAGTATTATGTTTATCTTTGTTAAATAATTGGAGAAGTTGTGTATGTTTCTTTTTTGCCCTTCTGTACAGGTCATTTACTCTCCTCTGCTTCTGAAATTCCTGATTGCATTACTTTCCTGGTATTTTCATTTTTGGTGCAGTAAAACTGTGATGGGTGGTGAATGTAGTGATTAGTGTTTTCAGGTTTCCCTGAAGGAAGTGTAACTGAGAAGTATTTGACTTACGTATTTTTCCAGAAGCTGGAGAAGCAAGGCAGCATGAGTGCCGGCTGTGTGGGAGAACATACAAGCGAAGACACCATTTAGTAAGACACTTGCGGTACGAGTGTGGCTCAGCAAGGAAACAGCAGCAATGTACTATTTGTGGCAAGAGATACTCTCGACCAGATACGTTACAGGAACATTATGTGCTCTACCATCGCGCATGCCTGATCTAAAGTATCAGTTTGTTAGAATGTGGAAGATTTTTCAAATTGTGCCTTGTGAAGTTACCAGGACTGTTAAAATTATATGTTTATCTCGTTAGATAAATTTATTGTACTTCTGATTTTGTTGCTGAAAATTGAATTTTTAAGTTCTGAAGTCTCCATTTAGGATGAATCTAACTTCTGACTTCCATGTGAGAAAAAATAATTCTGTTTATTGTGTAAATTACACTGGCGTTTAAACCATAGTCCACTAGTGGAATATTGTCTTCCATTATTGTTCTGTTCTTTGTGTTGCCATTCTGCTAGGTGTTATATCTTTTGTACTGTCAAAGTAAGGGGGGACACAATATACCGTATTTACGCATGTATAGGCCGCAGCACAATTTTCAGACAAATTATAGAAAAAATAATTTTCTTGGAATATTATTTCAGGAGTAGAACACCCTGTATTACTAATTAGGAATTTATTTTTTTTTAAATGAAGTGTGATTTCGAATATAAGCCGCACCCCAGTTTTCCTCTTGAATTTTTGGCAAAAAATGTGCGGCCTATACATGCGTAAATACGGTAGTTGTTTGAGGCACTATGGTACAATCTGGAAGGTCGCAGGTTCGAGTCCCGGGTGAGGTGCTTTTTTCAGTTGACCTAATCCAGCTGCACGATGATCCTGGGGTCTACTCAGCCCCCAACAGAAATGAGTACCAGGAATCTTCCTGGGTGGTAAAGGGTACTCAGTTGTGCAGTTCATAGGCTAATCACTATACTGCTGTGCTCTCCTGGCCTGGGCCCATTATTTTGCCATTACTTGGAGGAATGCAATAGAAGACTTTCAAGAAAATGAACTTATGTGTTTAAACATGTGTGATGTTGCTGAGGTATATTTATTTTATAATAAATGCAAATACCTAATTGGTTAATATTACAAATGTTAATTCAGTCCCAGAAATATGTGTATCTTAGTAACTATTAACTAATATTTCTTCAAAATCACCAGACATCCAGAATTGGATAGAGACAGTCTTGTTTACTGCTTAGTCTTTACCTCAGAAATAAGGTTGAATTGACATAGATATGAGGTTTTTACAGTGATTATTGTTTTCATGTTGTTTTCTTTTGGGTTGTAGCACCATGTAATCTTGTAGGTGGATACCAGTGAAGATGGAGGTTCCTCCAAAACACTGTCATCCACAATGACTACACAGTGTTAAGAACCAGGAGGCCATAATCTAATGATCACATATGTTACCGCGTAGTTACAGTTTACGTGTATATTCGTAAAGTGTGAGTAACTAGTGGTCCGTGGAATATGCTGGTTCCTGACCTAATCTGAAAGTCCACAAATTCTAGTAACTCTTACATTGTATATGTACGTATATTGACCCTACTGGAAAAATGATATTGCAGCTAATGACTTTGTTTTTTGTCCATGATATGTATGTGTTGACCGTTTTCTAGTGCACACAGTCTCACATGTCACTTCACTACATGTTTCGGCATCACCTTGTCACCTACGTTAAACTACTGCACTGCTCGCCATCATGTGTCATTTATAAAATGATTTAAAATGTATATTCCTCATGTACCATAATAAAATCTATATATATATATTAAAATGTGTTAATATCCTATACGCCTCATTTCAAACTTGCGCATTACATCACTCATCCGCTATGGGAGTCGTTCTTACTATATTTTGTGTATACTGTGTCTTGTGATGTTTCCTTTTTCTTTGGCTGTGTGCGTTGTAATGCGTGAGTTTGAAATGAGGCGTATAGGATCATAAATCTTAAATTTTAGTATATATAAATTTTATTATGGTACATGAATATACATTTTAAATCATTTTATAAACGACACATGGTGGCGAGCAGTGCAGTAGTTTAACGTAGGTGACAAGGTGATGCCGAAACATGTAGTGAAGTGACATGTGAGACTGTGTGCACTAGAAGACGGTCAACACATACATATCATGGACAAAAAACAAAGTCATTAGCTGCAATATCATTTTTCCAGTAGGGTCAATATACGTACATATACAATGTAAGAGTTACTAGAATTTGTGGACTTTCAGATTAGGTCAGGAACCAGCATATTCCACGGACCACTAGTT
>NW_019724601.1:1527519-1576273 GCF_002891405.2 Cryptotermes secundus | reverse complement strand
TATTTAATACTTTTTTTTACATTATACTGAAGTGTGAATTAGTTATTTCAATCTCAGTGTTCAACAACATCCAACACCTCTTACGAATATTCACACTTAACACTTAAAAAAAATTAATATTGTCGTTTGCTTTTTCGCGGCATTTTCCTTTTTTACAGATATCCGTACGAAGCCTACGTAATATTAGCGTGTCACTTAATATAAACTGTTCTCTTCACTCTCAAGATAGTCTAGTAAGGATTCCAAATGATTAAGAGCAGCACACCATGTGATATTTTCTTACTAGCAGCACTGTCCGCCTCTTCCTCATTCTCACTTTCTTCCCGCTCTTCTGGCTGCACCCCCACTGAAATTAGTGAATGAATATTAAACAACATATAAGCCTTAAAGAAGTCTTAGTAGCCTCGGTTAATCCGCCCCCAGATAATCGAGAGTTGACTGTATATTGCAAATCATTTCTTATGACCTTGCACATAACTTCTAATTGATAATATGCTGTTCGGTTTAAGTATGACATAAAGGCATTAATTTCTGTACAGTAAATTAGTATGTTTAGATGAAGAAAGCAGTCTTCTGGGATTTGGCACCGTGTATGCGTGGTGTTAACCGACGTTTCGGAGGAACGTATAGCTGTGTATATTTCCAACACCAGTCTGCTTTTACCGGTTCTCACGGTCTCTTCGCTTGCAGATTTCTTATATTTTTCCTTCTACCCTGAAGATGGAGGTGATACGTTCCTCTGAAACGTCGGTTAACACCACATATACACGGTGCCAAATCCCAGAAGACTGCTTTCTTCATAGTCACCGCCGTGAAATCCTCAAATCTTACATAGTATGTTTAGATGTTGATAATTATAATTAGGTTTGTAGACTGTTCTTGATAATATGAAATTATACTGGTCCAAGGAAAGCCTGTTTGTTTACTGGTCCATGAGTCTTGCACTAATTACATTGCTCTTGAAATTCGATAAGAATTTCGAGGAAGCGTGAAATATTTTGAGATTTGAGGTTTTCATGGTGGTAAAGACTTAGATTTTGGTCTTCTGGGTTATGACATCTTTTAGTCTAATAAGTGGTGACTAGTGTTTTGGAGGAAATTATTATTTCCGTCTTCAAGGTAGAGGTGAAGAAAGTGGGAGAAAGGTTAAGTTGTAAGAGATGGGAAAGCCAGGTCTATTAGGGCCAGGGATGGTGAAGAGGATATGGGATCATGGATGGACCAATGGCAACTGCTCGCCTGAAAAGATGAACTGCGTTATGTCGGGGATCTGCAAAGGGAAACAGCAGTGGATATTCTAATAATGGAACATTTTTATCTTGTTCACTGGGAAGATGTACTCTTAAGGAAGATGGGATTAAGAACTCACTTTCATGAGCAAGCAGAACTCTGTATTTATTAGAATTTTCAAAATGCCAAATATTTAAAGGAAATGAATTGTAGAACATACTCAGACTGTCTGCTGATGAATTATTACAAATCCCTGCTGGACTGGGTAATTCATACATGCTCTAGATACATATTATTACATTTTTGCTTGTATGTTGTATATGTTTGTACATTGTATATATATATAAATTATATAAACATATTCCTATGAATGGAGTGTAATTCCTGTATATAAGCAAGTTACAGAATAAACTGATATCATTAGTTTGTTACTGTTGAATTCAAAGTTATATGTATACATCGCAATAATGTGAAATCTGTATTATCCGGATGGGAAGATCACTGAATGGTTGAAATAGGTACATCTGAACTGAATTACTGAAAATCCAAGAAGCTCTCATGTAATCTAATGACTTCCAGTGCTGGGGTGACATGATTGGAATTACTGACAAAACAATTAAATGTTGTTGATTTTAGGCTTTCACCATGGATCTTATTGATGTTAATTCTGTTTTGGTTTGTTACATTATGTGATTGTGGGTGATGTTGCAAATGTGTTAGCCTTGAAGGTAGAGGCAGCATGTAGTTCTGAAATGTTGACAACATTGCCCACAACCACAGATCAGCAACCCAAGAAGAGAGTCAACATGTCCAGTTCATCAGAATTTCCTCTTAATGTAATGCAGATGAATTAAGTTCTTGAAGTCTTGTTTCAGGTGTACTTTTCATTAACACTAGGATTATTCATAGAATTTCTTATCTACCACAACAGTGACATTCTGATTACAGTTCATAAAACCATAATTCATTGTACTGTAATTCCATTACATGATGTTTATAGATGTTGAAGAGCACATGATATAGCTTGGTACACCATCAGGATGTGAAATTTCAGTTACCAACATTACTTCCAAAGCCTCAATTTGAAGCATGAAGCTAGCTTGAGTTGTAAATTAATATTTATATAGTTAACAGTCCATTTACTTACATAATTTCTATCTGACACATTCAAATGACCGTAAAATTTTCAGATATAACCTATGAATGGGTGTGTGCTTCAAAATTATAATTGAATTTTGTCATTGTTATTACCCCAAGCATCCCTCTGTAATGGTCCATAAGTTGATAAGGAGAAATTGTATTGTTTTGTGTGAAACCAAGACTAATGGCTGTGGGCAGTTGTGCTACGCCCCCTATTGACTAAAGTTGGCATTAACTTTGCTGATAAGCGGCAGTCGCTTGGTTGGTATAGTTCTCTTGTGGACTAAAACCATGGGAGTTATTTTTCTTTTTGTTTTTGTGTGAGATGTGAGGTTTGCATTGTGGTATCTAGGTTACAGTCTTTTGCAATGTGATGCTGTGTGGCCTGGAAGTGGTTACCAACATTTCAGAGGAACCTGCCACCTCCATCTTCTGGGTACCCAGAAGAGAACCTTCTAGAAGCAAGCAATACCCATGAATGTTGTGTAATATAGAGATCACTTGTCTTCTGAAATGTGATGCTATGTAGTTTGGTTGATGGGTGAAACTTTTTTGGTGGAACCCGCTTCCTTCATCTTGATTTCAACCCTGAAGAGGGATACAGCACGTTCCTCTGAAATATTTGTATTGATTACAGACTGCATGGTGTCACATCTGAAAAGCAGTAATTTTTGTAGTCACTGATGAGAACCTCAGATCTCATGCATTTTTAGGGAGCGTCACATCTGTCTGATTTCATGCCATGTCTTTAAAATTACTGATTGGGTGTCTGCAGAACGTGTTGAAAGGGGGTAACACTAATGGTTGTCAGATTAATTTGGTTTGTGTTGAGTGAGTATATCCCATACCTTCATTAAGCTCACTGAAGTTGGTGAGTGTTCTTAAGATGGCTTCTCATGCTTAAAGATGATACATTATTAAGACAGGTATTTCATAAGGAATCTAATTGAACAGTTTGAAACATTGCTTTTGAAATGCATGTAAAATAATTCTTGTCTTGTAAAACAGTGCCATTAAAGCGTATGGGAGGAACAAGAAGCAGGGTTCTAAAAGTGTTACCCCTTTTGAGGTATGCGAAATGTTTCAGGAGGTTAACCAATTAAATGCATAAAGGTATATTTTTGTGTGCAACTTCATAAGAAAGGCATGATATGAAGAATGGTGATCTGTTTTGTTTAATATAAATGTTAATTCTTTTGTTTCCTTAATCTTTGCCATGCATGGTTGAAAGGTGTAATTAATTGTGCACTGGTCATCTTTCTTTCTTTCTTTTTTTTGTAAAGAAAGTAATGCATGAAATATAGTGAAGTTTACCTCTGCAAAGATGATCAAGTGATCTAACAAACTCCGTGGAGTACAGAGTCTTCTTGAGAATCCAACAGTCACTCATTTAATGAAGGAATTCCCAGAATTTTGTGGAATACAAAGGCTCATTACTGTGTTCACATGGGGCCTGCCACTAATACCTGTTGGGAGTCAGATGAATCCAGTCCATGCACTCCTGTTATATATCCATTTTAATATTTTCCTGTCCTATCTTAGGTCTTCTGAGTGGTCTCTTTCCTGCAAACACAGTAGTGCATGCTTTTCTCTTCCAGGCATACTACATGCCCTGCTCATTTCACTCTACATGATTTTTCATTGCCCCCATATTGATGAAGAGTGAATTTTGAATGTGTTCAGTATGCAGTTTTCCCCAGCCTCCTGTGGTTCCTGTTAGGTCCAGATATCCTCAGCTTGAGGGGGTCAGTATAACAGAAATATGACTGTGGTGAAAATGTCTTAAGGCTGAGATACTTGTTCACATATTCTCATTGGTCAAGGAAGGGCTCGTGAGGGAATATTGTGTGAGGATTACTGATGAAGGGGGTGGGGTATGATTGTGGCATCTTGAGTCATTCAGACTGGAGGGGGTTGAGTTTTCAATTTCATACTCCAAATACTGCATGTTGTAAAAATCCAGCATCCATTAAATGGTATACTGGATTTTACCAGGAGTTGCTTTCCAAAATTATGATGGGAATTAATGAATGGTAATTGTCATGATATTCATGTTATCAGTGTTCATGATTCTGATTCTTCGCAGTTAGTATTTTAGGGCATTGTCACCAGTTTCTGAATCATTTCATATTCATTGTTCATAATCATATTTTCATTCGCTATGACACTGTAACAAGTTAGCTGAAGGGGCGATGAATCTGCTGCTGTGTAGTCTGATGTTTGCTGCATTGCATAATGTAATAACTACTGTGAGCACCTAGAATCCAACTTGTGTCAAGTTCAAATCTTGGTTAGGATAGTTGTTATGGATAAGGTGGTTTTCCTCAGTTCCTGTAGAGGATGAAGGTACAGTACCTCATATCAGGCCAAGTCTGCTTTCCTCCATGTCCTTTCAAATTCATTGTTCATTAATCTTTGTTTTGTTAACACTGTACAGACTGAACTACTGAAAAAACTATTAAATAAACCATAAGTAAATAAATAAGACATTATGTAACTGCTGCAGTTAAACAGTGTTGGTAAGTAACCCCTGGAATCATGCCCAAAATGAAGTGAATAATGCCACAAATAAAGTAAGGAGTTAACAACATGAGGAGTGAATGGAGTGTTTGCCTTTGTAATGGTGAATTTTTGCTGTATTTTATAATTTTGAGCCTTGGTGTACAATTTGGATCACCCCAGTATGATTCCTTATAAGTGGTGATATTGAACAGTTCTTTTTTTGGATGCATGTCTTAATGTATTGTTTTCATGGTTGGCTGTGGTTCATGCTGTAAGTTTAAATATTCGGAGGAGGTTAACCATTAAGGATATGTTAACTTTTTTGTTACAGAGAGTAGCTGGTTACAGATATTAACCCCCTCAAGTCAGCACCATCTCTACCCTCAACAAGACAAGAGTAGACAGTTAGGAAAGAACATCTCTCACTCAGCTCAACCTTCTGGCACACGTTCTTCCACATCATACGTTTGTATCACGTGTGGCAAGTGGTATGGTAGCCGCCACACCTTACGCCGTCACATGAGACTAGAATGCGGCAAAGACCCACAGTTCCAGTGCCCCCTCTGCCCCAAGAAGACTAAACAAAAATATAATCTAATATTACACATAGCCAGGTCTCATAAGAACTTTTCATAAGTTACTGAGTACCAGCCTAGAAAAAAATGTGTAACTTAATCTACAGTATTACTATAATGAAGTTCTTTAAGTTAGTGCATTGGCCTAATATTGTTATGGGAGAAATTTTTAGAGACATTCGGATTAACCTCTTTTGGAAGCATGTTAGACAATTGTGGGTCTCAAATGACTGGTGCCAGAGATTTTCCTGATGGTGCTATGTCTGCTGAAAGTCGGAATAGCAGAAGCAGAGAGGACGTCAATTGCTAGGGAATAGTTCTGTAAACACATTTCCACGGCAACCCAATCATGTGACTTCCATAGTGGGCATTCTGTCTGGTTCTGCTATTCAGACTTTCAGCAGACACATCACAATATCTTGATCTCTTTCGATTATTTCTCTCTTATTGCTTACCAGTCCCTTTTATAATTTTTATGTCCTATCATCATTCCTTCCCCTCTCCTGCCCTCCCTTCCTTTCCTTCATTTTAAAACTATTCTCACACCTGGTTCCTTCCTTCACCTAACCTTTCCTATCATCCATTCTGCCATAAGCCTTTCTCATCCTGTTTATTTGTCCATCTTAACAGTGTTCCTCTCACCATGTACTAGCAATGGTGTGTTGGGTTTTCACTAAGCCCTTGAAAGTAACTTCCTGTTATTTATATGTAGATATTTCAGCTCTTCTTTTATTAATAAAAACAAGTAAAATTTTAACCTGTGGAATTTTATTTGTATTCTGGCTCCTAGATTTTATAGGAAATTTTTGCTTGCTTGCGTCACACTTTCAGGGGTGCATTTCTAAGGTTTAGCCTTCCAAGCATTACATTTTTCAATGCCGGTATTGTTACCCGTAGTTAAAATCTGGCCTCCAGCCTTATAATAATACAGGATTTAAAGTTTCATTTTCCTGAATGATGGTGTTGTAAATTCGCATTCATGCACTTGTGGAAAATAGCACACAGTTTATGATTGACTGTATGCTTGAAAGTGGTTCATTGGTAACACTTAAGAATGGAGTCAGGAAATGACAGTGGGAGGTACACATGCTCAGTTGGTACTGCAGTTCTCCTGCCATTGCTGAATAAAGCTTCATAACCTACAAAATTAAGTGAAAATGTAATGTATAATGCTGGGCCAGTGGAAGGGTTGTGTGAGGAAGTGGTAGCTAGGATTGGGAATGTCCAATTTTCCTATTGATTGTACTGGTGTATAATCTGGTGGACCATGTTAGATAAAGTAGTTTGTCTAAGTGGAGGCACCATGAACCTGGAGACCACCAGCCTGAGGAACATTATACATACACTTAATTCAGATGAAGTACAATATCCAAAAGAAATTCTCCCATGACTTATTATAATCTAATTTATCTGTTAAGTGTACAAGTGGTTTGAGGAAGTTGACTTTTGATTGAAAACTTCCTGATACAGCAGATATTTTCTTATTTTTAATGTGTGTGTGTATGGAGGGCATGAAAATGTTGGAATTTTTAATATTACCAGTAAGATACATTAAGGCGATAGAGTGTTCATTCTAGAATTAACTGACTTAATTAATTGGTATTGTTCTCTCAAATTTAATATTAAGTGACACCATTATGATTGTATATTGATGAAGGTCCAAAATTATTTATAATATTTTGGAGTAAATTGTGGTGAATGATCATGCTGTTCTGTAGCTCATAGTGGTATGTACTACGAGTATATTGAATGAAACCAGATAGGTATAAATGATAAAAGGAGTATATGAGAGAAGGAAGACAAAATTTGGTTATCAGATAGTATGCAAGAACATGATTGTGTCTGATATTAAAAACATATTTGTATAATCGTGTTGTTTGAACAATAAACATTACTTGTTTGAACATGTAATAATCTTTTATTTGTCACAGTATAACATGACAAGGCATTTTTTATGTGATCCTCAAGTACTCACACTATATTCCACTTACAGGGACTGTTCAGTAAGTAACATACACGGATGTGTTGCGTTCAGAATTGTTGCTTTTAAATAGATGCTCAGCAGAAAGAATGAGCAGATCCGATATTTGAGGTTTGAGTTTCTCATGGCAATGATTGAAGATTGCTGTATTCCAGGATGTGATGCCTTTTCATCTAGTAGATGTTTGTTGTTAATTGGATGAACATGATGCATCCATCTTTACTACTCTTCTGCCCTGAAGATGGAAGGCAGTTGGTTCTTCGTGGAAGACTACAGGGTATAATATCCCTGAAAACTGCAGTTTTTTGAAAAACACTTTCTCTGTGTTATTGACAAAGCGATTGAGATATATTACAAAATTAGGAGTTTAGTAGATCACCTAGTGGTAGCGTAGTTGGTTGAGGGGCTATGCTACAAGCTGGAAGGTCGCGGGTTCAAGTCCTGATGAGGTCATTGGATTTTGTTTTCAATTGACGTAATCCTTTCAGCCGCACTAGGCCTTGGGGTTTACTCAGCCTCTAACAGAAATGAGTACCAGGAATTAATTAAATAATTTTCCTGGGGAGTAAAGCGTGGCCAGCATGTAAGGCTGACAACCTTACCGCCATCTTTGAGCCGACTGTCTAGATAATGTGGGACCCTCAACGTCTCACAACCCTATGGGCCTTCATGGCCTGATACAGGGATAGCTTTTACTTTTACTATTACATGGTCATGGTTATAACTGATAGGCTGTAGTATTCGTCATGTTCAACCTTTCTGTAACATGGATCAGTTCTGCATCACCAGAGAAGCAACCACATGTTAATTGTCTACTTCCAGGTGAATGGTGGCTTCAGCAAGATGCCTCCATTTTACAAGATCTGCTGTCAGTTGCTGAAAATGAAGTGAGTGGAAACCAAGATATGTCGAGTTTGGTTAAGAAAGTTTGGAAGTGTGGCAGGTGTGGTAACTCATACAGTTACAAGAGCTCGTTGACTCGTCATATCAGAATGGAGTGCGGTCAGGAGCCAAAGCATGAATGTCCCATATGCATGAAAATGTACACATACAAACATGTTTTGAAAGATCACATGCAGTTGGTTCACAGGAAGGTCTAAGGAGAAAATGGCTGTGAGCTATATTGACCAGCAGTGAGAATGGAAGGTACAATCTTTTACATATCTTTAAGTTTAACTTTGTTGCACCAGACTGTGATAAATGGTTACTGATATACAGGATTAACTTTCATCTGTTATGTAGGCATGTACGTTCTGGAACTTAATGTGTGTGGATGTGAGCTTCACATTTCACCCATTTTCCCCCCAAATTGAACCCATATTACTCACTAGTTAGGACACTTAGGGTGTGCAAGAGATGGTCTGAAAAGTGTATGTGATGCCTGTATTGGGGAAATACGGTTGCCTTGCCTGTAGCTAGTGACTTTCCTGTCTTAAGTGAATCCCATGCTGGAACCTCACCAAATTTCCATTTTGTGGTGATTCAGAGAAGAATGTGAAGTTATGGCCTGATGAATGCAGGTTTGACATACACATTATTTTGCAGGAATGTGATTTCATATGATTTTTAACTTACTTTTTTATTTTTGAGGTTATCATGATGGAGATTTTTCAGATTATGATCTTTAGTGTTGTAGTGTAGGTGGATATACTTGTTTTGGAGGGACATGCTGCAACGTGATGAATTGGTTGGGTTATGTAGTTGGGCTGTAAGGAATGAGGTTAGTCAGATTCATGTGAGGGGATGTAGGTAAAACGTGGTTGGGGCCAGTGGGTTAAACTGGAGAACAGCCCTTTTCAGGACCATAATGTTGTCATGTGTATGAGTGACTGTATATGGGTTTTGAATTTGTAATTGGCTTTATTGATCACTTAACAGATCTCAGCTACAAGTAACTATAGCACTATTGCTAATTGACATACACTGCAGTCGACTACAGCACACACTAAGTCTTCTCAGTGTATCCTCACCATTTGTTACCTGGTAGTGGCTTCTAATGGCAAATATTCCCCTTACTCTGGTTTCCCTAACTATCTCTGTGTCTCAGCTACCAGGCTCTAAGAGCAGCAGCTCATGAGGATTGAACCGCATTAGTCGCCTAACTCATTCAGTCACCAACCCACATGCTCCACTCCACTCAACTGCACTGCACTCACTAACCCAACTTGGTCTGTTGAGTGATATAGCTGCGGAATGGATCACATAGAAAAAGCAGCTTCCAATAGTATTTCCATGGTTGGGCGTGGGCCACTGCCTAGCAGTGGCTGCAGTGGTTACATGTTTACAAAGCTGTTGCATAGCGCGGCCTCCATAGTCTAGGGGTAACGTTCCCACCTCATGACTCAAGGTATGCGGGTTCAAACCCGGCGGAGGTCGTGGAATTTTTAAGGGCAGAAAAATTCAGGGAACAAGTCCTCCGGGTGGGACTTTAAGCCGTGGGTCCCGTGTCGTAGATTTACGCCACGTAAAAGGACCTCATGTCTCTTGAGACCTCTGAGCTAAATTTGGCAAAAAGTTTCCAGCCCAAAGTAGTTTCCAATGCCTCCGGTAGATGGGGAAGTATTAGGTATCACTGCCAGAGGAAGGGCGACCTCTCTGACAGAAAGGGACTAACTGTTAGATACCACTGCCAAGTAGAGGGTAGAAACCTCGCTGGCAGAAAGGGGCTGATAGCTAGCACCAGTACCGGTAGGGTATGGAGACAGTAGAAATTAAAAGGGGGACACACAATGGACCAATAACAGGTCTAAGTGCATGGGGAAACCCACCCCCTCTATACTCAGTACTCAGTACTCAAGCTGTTGCATAGCAATGGCCATTTTCTCATTGTTTGTTACATGATTGTTGCCTACAACAGGTCTATATGCTGTAATGTTTTTGTTACAGGGGGGGAAGTGGAACTGTGAGAAAAGCCTTTTTCTGGAGGAAAAGTACTTTTTTTCACAGTTGTATTCCATTTCATTTCCCCTGTGGCGTGTGTTATCCAGCCCACAGGATTGGCACTACCAACGTGTAGGACCATAATCTGTTAAGACTGGAGAGGACTATTGGGTCAGTGTTGGAAGGGGAAGTAAGGGGAGCAGGGTTGATTCAGGGAGTGTCTGTGGATGTAATATAGTACTACTTTTAAATGACCAAGGTATTTAAATTTATGAATAAAACAGGAATTTAACTGCACTAACCGAGCATGTTAGTCTGGAGGTGCTCAGTTTGAGTCTCAGCTGGGAGACTGGCCACTGTGACAGATTTCCCCAAGTTTATTCAGGCCCTGCATGCAAATGCCAGGATGGTACCTTGAGTAGGCCTTGACCAATTCTTACAAAACCCTCTCCAGTTCATCAGTCCTCCTCCTGGCTCAATACTGAAAGTATTGTTCTCCCCGCAATTGGCAGTGCTACCACCACCACTGCCACCAAAACCTAGAGTAAAAAGTTTAAGTTCTAATAAATGTAGTTGCTGTAGAATGTTGGTTATACTGGTGACTCTTATTGGGCGTGGGGTTGCATTAGTGGAAAATTGCTGTGCATAAAACAAGATGCATGAAGGGAAAAGTGCACTGAACAAATGCTGATCATGGTAATGAAGGAGTGGGAACAATATGACTTGAACCATGGTGAGTCGTGACAGGGTGATTGACCACTTAGGTCACTGATCATGTGTGGGAGCTTGTAATGTGGTTTTTGATATGATATTGATGTTCCTCATGGAAGTTAAATAAAACCGTGGATGTACGAAAAGAAAATGTAAGGACATATGCTGAGTCACCTCTGTAGGGAATTTTAAACTTCAGAAGTAGTGGAATGAATAACTGTGGTTGGTTTTACGGCTCTGATAGGATGGAGGTTTGACAACAACAAATGTGACAGTAGCTGATTAAGGAACTAACTGAAAAATGTGATATTTTGAATTTATTGTTTTGTGTTGTAAATGTTTGAAGTTATTTGTATGTGTTCTGATGAACGGGGAATATATTACCTTTGATCTCATGTATTGACATATGTGACATATAATAATATCAGTATATGTAGAAGCCCTGTAATGTATTTTCAGTGTTTAATGTTGCTAGTATGTTTAATCAGATGTACTGTGATTGTGTTACTTCATTCATGGATATGGAGTAGACCCAGGGTGAACAGTTTTGTTAAGCTCTTGGGGAGCTGAACTTAGGTCTGTAACTAACAGAGTAAGAGTGTTATTTCTTTTAACCAAAGAAGTACAATTTGTAATATATCTAACTTTGTAAGATTTGAAGTTTTCATGGCTGTGAGTATGAAGACTGCCATCTTCTGGGATGTGGCGCCATGTACTAGATGTGTTCCTCTGAATCATTGGTTCACACAAGATCTACACGACGTGACATCCAAGAAGACATTCTTCATATTTAACTTTGTTTCTTATGTTATTTTGAGGGCGATAAAACTTGTAATAATTAATGTGGATTAAAAGTAATTAAATTCTCCAAAATATGGAAGGAACCCCTTTGTATTACAGTTTCTTAATTTCATACATTCAACAAACAAAGTAATATTTGCAATCAAATATTTCTAATACTAAAGCCTACCGTTGATCATGATTCTGAGCTGTTTCCATCCACCTCCCAGTATAACCTGTTCTCTAGAGATTCTTCGTAGTGTTGTACTGTCATTTATCATTTGAATGGACGTGTTTCAGAATGTTTACCCATAAAAATTCTGTATGGATTTCTTATCTGTTTTATCCAAGCTACGTGTCCAACCCATCTCAGCTTCTGTGTTTTAACTTTTTTTAACAGCACTAGATGCCATAAAAATCCCAGAGCTTATCGCTATATAGTATTCAGTTCCTTACAAATACCATTGCTCGTACATTAAAATATTTTCATGGGTATTTTATTTTTCAACATTTTTGAAGGTAAAACTGACATCTGTCATTACTGACAGCTGCTTAATTCAGTAGACTGTTATCTTAGATATCCTTACTGCACAGTGGTGTGTCAGGGAGTCATGAATGAGATATCAATGAAATATGATCTACCTGAGATTTTTATAAAATGCAGCATTTTAAAACACCGTACTGATTTCATGTTTGTTAGAATTACAAATTTTCATATATGGGGTCCATTGTCGTATGTATAAATAGAATTAGTATTGCTTCTTTTGAAGTCTGACTTGATACCTTTTGAAACCTTTGTTGGAACTGCCCATACTGGGGGAAGAAACTGAGTAACCAAAGGTATAAACATCCTGAAGCCGGTTCTTGTGAGAAAAATTGATGTACGAGTAAGTTATGAAGATATCGCCTGTGTTCATGAACTTAAATGTGTGAGGAGCACAGGCATAAAGCTCTGTGTTTGTAGCTCATTATTATGATGGCTTGCTAATTTCATGCTCCAGGTCTTTGAAATATATCCTTTTTGCTCTTTAAATGAAATGTACAGAAAAATAATGGAAACAAATTTAAGATTCATATTAAGGTTCTATTATGGAAACTGAACATATATTTATAGAACTAAAACACAAGTTGGGGCCTTTTTTTAGTTTAAAGATTTGTGATTGCATGAGACTAATCAAACACTGGGGGGAATGTTTTACCTTTAAACAGTTAACTATTGTATGAGATTTTAGATTCCCATGGTAGTAACTGAAGATTACTGTTTTCTGGGATATGATGGTATGTAGTTTGTTGTAAGTTGGCAGTTCTGTTTTGAATCTGAAGATGTGTAGAGTAGCCCCACTTGTATTATTACTGTGCAAGATTTGAAGTTCTTATGGCAAAACTATGAAGGTCACTGTCCTCTGGGGCGTGGTGCTGTGTACTCTTGTAGATTATTACTTTTTTAAGGTCCAATATAATTTACTCTCTTCTCCTTATTCCTGTTGGTTTGCTCAAGACCCTAGTCTTATCCTCCCACTGTATCCATGTGATCTCTTCCCACGTTTTACATACCTTGAAGTTGAAGGCAGCATGTTACTCTGAAATACTGGTAATGGCCCACCAGACTACACAGTATCACATCCCAGAAAACAGTAATCTTTATTTTTAACTACCATTTCGCATGTTAAGTTATATTACTGATTCTTTATTTGCCCATTTTCAGAACGACAAACGATATGTAGCATTGTGACTGGGGATGCTTTCTGGGCTCTTCTTTGATTTCTTTCAGTATTCTTAAGTACCAGTTCATCTGGCTCCCACACATCCCTGATTCTGTCCTTAAAACCCAAGACAAATTTTCCTTGCTGGATGGAGTACATTAACTTAACACTGCTCATATGACTACAGTGCAGTTGTTTTTGCTCTTGTTTTGCAGAGAGGTCTTTACGGAGACTTCCGCACCTTTCAAGCCATTCTTCATTTCAGTGTTATCAGTGTGGAAAGTCCTACACGCGCAGTGACAGTTTACGGAGACATCTACAGTATGAATGTGGGAAGCCAGCACAATTCCAGTGTCCATTTTGTCCAAAAAAGACTCATCAACGATATAACCTTGTGCGTCATATTGCTTGTTGGCATCGGGCCTAGACAGAGTACAGTTATTTTATTTCTCCAATCAACATGATGTAATTTGCTCTCTGTTAAAAATGTGGCTGTCCTGTGTGACTTCCTGTACCAGCAGTTGCCGATGGCCAAGAAGTACAATATTTTATGCCATATTGTTATGAAGTGATAAGACTGGAAAGTTGCACCCTATACCAGAGGACTCACAGTTTCCATATGTGTTCTTTGCTCCTTGACATTCTGAGTGCTTCTAGCTTCATCAGACAACATGTTACAGACATCAGCAGTACCGTATATGATTTTATTTAGTGCAATTAATATTACTCATACTGGTTGTTGTCATTACTGTATTTCTTTTCCTCTTGGTTCCTTTGGTCATTGGATTTCTGAAGTCCCATCGCACAAGTTCATGCATCCATCATGTTGTTTTTTTAGGAAACTGAAAAATGTAAGCTTCTTGTGGGTTTCAGTTTCATACCGTGTATACCAAATTTCATCAAAATCTATCCTGATTCTCACATTGAAACACAAAAACGATCTTGTCCATACTTATTCAGTTTGTGCATATTGACCAAAGAACGTATAAAAATTGAGGAAATTGTCCATTTTATATGCAGATTATTATACAAAAATTGTGATGTGAGTAATTTATAAGGCAATAAAGACAATATGATTATGTTATGTGTCCAGATTATTTCATTTAGTTTTGTACTGTAGTAGTAAATGAAATACCTGGAGAGTAGATGGCTGCCATGTGACTGACAACATTTCTTTGTCCATGGTTTGGAAAATGATTAATTTCTTGTATATGAACAACAAGGCTGACTTGTGCCACAGTAAAGGACATGAGCACTAAGACACATGCTTGTCTTATTGAGTGATTCCAAATAAGCTTACCTTCTTGACCTATTAAATATTTTTTCAATGCTGTATAGTTTACCTCTGTTTTTTTGTCAGGGATCCAAGAGATTCATTTTTAAAATCTGGTGCAGCAATCACAGTGCAAATTTATAAATCTTGATGATGTTTGCAGGCCCACAGATCCATTGTTCATGTTTATTGCTGTGTTCCAGTATACATATTCAAAGTCTTTCACTCCTTACCTAAAAGAATTCCCACACAAGAACTAACAGAACTTATTGCTTTGACTTTGTATTGGGTTTCTGTAATAGTTTTTCTTATGCAACTAGCGGACTCAACTGGCACACCCCCCCATACATGCCAGATAATGGGGAGTTTGTAAAGTTACTGAAAGACACTTAACATGATTTTTTATTGAGGCATAAATTATTTTTGTTGGTGTAGTGGAACTTCACTTTGGTGTTATTTGCTTTATAATGCTTTCCCTCATTTAACATTCAGTTTTGTTGACTGATCCCAATGCAGTAATCTCACAGTTAAATTTCCTCCATTTAAGATCTTTTTCGCTTTAGTTCTCAAATATGCTGTAGACTTTCAAAGAGAACTATAGTTTCCATGAAGTTTTTTTTATATGATGAGCCATTTTTGAATAAAATTGCTTCCAGTTATGATAAAGTGACATTCAAATTTACCAAATTTTATCTTAAATTTATTGAGTAGTTTTCAGACATGAAAAATGTGTGTGGACCTTCATATACAGTATTTATTTTATAGTTTATAGAAAGAAGTAGATTCTAGAGGGTTCTGATGTTGGTGTATAACACACAGAATTACTGGGTTTTTGGACTTTTTCCATCATCCAGTATTCTAGAGTATAGAAAACATAATGTTTTGGAAACTGGATCTGTTTCCATCCTCAGGTGAAGGGGTCCAGTGATTGAAATTAGCTCCTTCTGAGGGGCCCAACTGAGTAGGTGTCTTCTCCCCCTGGCCTCCTGAACAATCTGCCTCCATTCTTCTCTGTTCTTCCATCCATCCGAGGCTGATTGTCTGGTTTCTGAACAATTTAGTTTTTACAATGTGAGGTTGTTAGCCTAATGCCCAACCCCCAACCTGGAGCACCAGGATATCCCTCTTTGTCTGGCTCCTACCCCTTGACCTGTCTGGCATGGGTGATCCTACCAGTAGCTATGTTACCGCCGGCATAGCTCTCAGGGTCTCAGGAGTATTCAAACCCCACCACCAGGATAAGTTGGAGACACCATTGGTGGGGAATTATGGAGAGTATTGTTTCATAAATCTGGGTAAGGGGCAGGAATGAGAAGAAAATATTTCCCCCCCCCCCAAATTTATGTCATACCATTATATGACTGATGTCTGATTCTGAACAGGTTATCAGTCTGTTTCCATGTTTTACAGGTACTGATGTCAAATGCGTCATATTACAATGTGCCACACCAGACGTGGTGTCGATGGTTGAGGACAACCAGTGTGTTCTGAATGTAAACTGTTTTTCATTTGGTGAAGAAACTTGTGATGATTTTGTAGCAGCATCTGTAAGTCAGAATATTCTTCCGAAAAGCTGTCTGCTCGTGGGAAGAAATCCGGTCGTTTGACAAGTATGTCTAGAAGTCATGGTTCAGGATATTGTTCTACTTATGAATTGCCTGTTTGGACGCTGAGGTGACCAGATTGTTTGAGCCATGATCAGGACACTTCTCCTGAAGAATTGCCGGCTTGGACACTGAAGAAATCCAGTCATTTGATTACAAGATCTAGAAGCCATGATTCAGTATGTGATTTTGTTTAAGAATTGTCTCCTTGGATGCCTAGGTAATCAGATCATTTGTTCACTGGTTCCTTAAGTCATGGTTCAAGATCTGATTATGCTGAATTGCCTGTTTGGACGTTGAGGCAATCTGCTCCTTTAAGCTGTGGTTCATGATATTATTCAGCTGAAGAATTGCCTGCTTGGGTACTGAAGAGATTGAATCATTTGCTTACAAGATCTAGAAGCCATGGTTCAACATGTAATTTTATTGAAGAATCATCTGCTCAGATGCGTAGGCAATCAAATCATTTGTTCACTTGTTCTGTAAGTTGGGGTTTGCTGAGGAATTTCCAGCTCAGATGCAAACACAGTCTATTCATTTGTTTACTGGTTCTAGAAGCTAAAGTTCAGAATCTGATTCTGCTGATGAATTGCCTGCTCAGATGCTTAGGCAACCTGGCCGTTTGTTCAGTAAATCTAGAAGCTATGGTTCAGGATATGATTCTGCTGAAGAGTTGCCTGTTTGCATGCTGAGGGAACAAAGTTGTTTGTTTGCTAGATCTAGAAGCTGTGGCCCAGGATACTATTCTGTTGAAGATTTGATGTATCAGAGACCAAGTCAGTTCACCCTTACAAGAAATAGATCTAGAAGTGTGGATTGAGCTCAGTGCCTTGACAGGAAGTGTGTGACAGTCAGATAATATTACACATGTCAACAAGGATGTGAAGGAGAAAGATTTTGTGGGTCAAGTTCAAAAGCTGGAGTCAGGTTGGTTTGCGATGTATCAAGTCTAGTGTCCAGACCAGTGGATGCAAGGAGAAATGTCTCCCATTATTGCAGGAAGCCACAATCATTTTAATGGTTATATATACAGTGCACCAGTTTTAAAAATTTAACAGGAAGTGGAACTTTACATCAGTTACAAGATCCAAAGATAGTATGCAAAGTTTTATCAGCAGTAAATTGTCCCGATTTGGTGTTACATAAATGTGATGTTTGTTATTGTAGCTTGTTATATTTTGGTCGATGTTTTATGTTTTTGTTTAAAAACCATTGATTCATGCTACTTATGTGTGTTGTTTAGTGACTGCCTCTTTGGAGAGGTTTAGGTTTGAATGAATTTGAATAAATGAATGGATAGTTTTGGACCAGGCTAAGTGTGTTTCATGTTCAGACTTGAATACATGAACAAAATTTTTATATCTCCAGTTCTCTATGTCCTAATTCTTAATTAGAAGTAATTTAATGTTTGGTTAATTATATTAAACTTGTATTTATGTACATGAAACTGAGTTTGTTAACCTTAAAAACACGGAAAAGAAAAAATCCATATTGGAATTGCAATACAAATATTGTAAATTACAATGTGTTTTCATAAATGAGACTTTATGTTTCACTCAAAGTAGAAGTTAAAACTATGGAAAGAACAAGATATGATCTGTAATGGGGAGTACTTGAACACATTTGAATATATTTTTACTAAGCATAATAATTTTATGTCAATTTTTGTATATTTATATTTTGGTCAGTTATTCTGAAAGGAATCTGAGTTAAATTTGCACTTTACCAGAACTGAATATACTCACCAGGACTCCAGAAATACAGTTTAAATCTGCTAGTTGCTTAATTAATTACTCTCCCCCATAGCCTGACAGTAATCTTCACACCTTTTGTGCCGCATGCAGCCAGTTTTTATTAACCCATTGTAAGTGTGTGAAGGTATATCTGGAGCCCTGTTCCGTACTATTTGTAAAATGTTTTAAGTAATTAACAGTATTGATGTAAGTAATATTGATGTAGCTAGAGCCTGCTAATTAGATGTTCTGGGAAAGTTATATACTAATACAACTTGAATTTATTATAGTTCTCAGATAATTACTAACCAATAACCAAAAGATATGTAGATTTAAAATTGAAAAACTGAAAAATCCATTCTTTAACACACTCAAAGTGAAAGGTGAGGACATGATGAAATATTTGTGAAGCTGGGAAGGGGGTGTCATTTCTAGTTTGGAAACCACTCGGTTAAAATATGAAGCCTACTGTATTGTGTTCGTTAGATTGAGCTTTGTTCCCGATCTGGGTATAGAGGTTAGCTGCCTGTAATGGACCCAACAGAGCACTTTTTCATGATGGTGGAAACACACTGAAATACGAGTACTATACTTTTTTTTTAATTAGATGGTGTCCAACACATGCGTCAGTATAATGACAGTATATTGTCAGGCCATGTAAGATATATATTATTATTGTTTTAATCTTTTATGTTTCTAGAGCCGGCTGGAACTTGGGGCACATGGCAAAATGTAGGATATCAAGATTTCTCCACCAAAATGCCAAATGAATGGAGCAGCAATGTGCAGCAGCCATCATGGCGGAGTGTGCGCCGTGTTGGGGGTGCAAAGAAGTTTGTGTGCAAGAGATGTGGTCGAGGCTACATGTGGAGCAGCGCCCTGAAGAGGCATACAAATTTAGAATGTAACAAAGAGCCCTCATATCAGTGTCCATATTGTCCGTTGAGAACGAGGCAGCTGTGCAGCATGAAGCGACATCTGAAGAATAAACATGTTTCCATAGTGCCAATGTTGTCCACTGAGAGTGAGGCAGCTACAAAGCATGAAGCGACCTCTTTACAGTGAACATCAGAGTGGGAATCTTGCATGAAGAGAATTATTTTGAATGCTGAGGCAGGGGTTTTCAAACTGTTCGTGATTATCATGATAGAATTTTGCTTGTGTATCGCTTCAGTATGGGGTTGAATCTTAAAAAGCTAATGGGATATTGAAGTTAGAGAATGGTATCAGGTTTAACGGTCCTCTTCTTCACCTCCTCGTTGTGAAGCCACTTTGTAATAGAACTCTTCTTTCTCACCTACCTTGTCGCTCTCGATTATTTGTTCTCTTCTTTCTGGCATTTAAGTTTATCTCAGGGTTCGTTGGTTACTAAAGGGGTGAGGTTGTTGGGTTCGGTAGAGCTGGGTTCTCTTATCTCAGAGCCTTAACGGGCCACAACTCAAAGGTGCAGAAATAACACAGACTACCAAACACTTATCAAGTTCTGATGTATTATTATTATTATTATTATTATTAATAGAGACGTGTTGCACCACTTATCTAACTAAATCACTTTTCAGGTTTAAATTTATTATTATTATTAAAACTTGTTTCAGTCTGCATGTTTACAACTGACTAACACCAGTATTTTCCACAAGGGCCGGAGTGTGAGACTTTACTTCTTTCCTATGATTCCTGATATGTGACTTTCACATCTGGTTCTTATGAGTCCCAGTGAGTGACTTTCACGTCTGGTTCTTACGAGTCCTGGTGTGTGATTCTCACGTCTGGTTCTTACGAGTCCCGGTGCGTGACTGACTTCAACAACTGATGTCACTTCGAACCATCAAGTCCTTGTTTCCACCAGCATCTCTGCTCTGTCAAACCTTAAATTTTAGTGATTGGTCAATTTAAAAAATACGAGTATCTTAATTATCTATCCTTCCATTCCTTTTACTCATTGCAAGGGATTTTGGCATTCTGAGTTCCAACGAACTTCTGTTAGAATTTTGACACATGTGAAGCATGGCTTTGGTTATAAAAGTTTCACTATTTTAAATTATGGCATGCACAAAATGTCAAGAATTGAGTTCACAAAGGGTTATTTAGTTATTCTTTCACTTAACTTTTTCTAAGAAACCCTTGACTGGGTGTCTTCCTGTTTCTGCTGTAAGCGCTGGAAGACCTATGTCTCCCTACATTTGTTTATTGCATCTTATTGTGAACAATTAAGTTTTCAAATTAATAAAGTTAATTACATTCAAATAAGTTGCATAGCAGTGGGACGGTTACACGGGTTAAATTTAAAAACACTTCTGAGCTTTGAAAATTTTGATGAAAACTGGACACCAGTAGTGCATGGGTTAGTAATCGAGAGAATGTTGAAACTAATGACAGAGAATGTAAGTTATAACAAGTCTGAACAATGTAAACATTTTTTTTTATTGGTAGTGGGGTGGGACTAACTCCTTTGTACTGCAGCCACTTCTGGCCTATTGTACCAGCCCCAGATGATAGGTGAGGGTGATTGTGGAGCAGTTGGTGGAATGAAGATTAGCAGGGGAAACCGAAGTACTCTGAGAAAACCTGCCCCAGCGCCACTTTGTCCACCACAAATCCCACTTGACCAGACCTGGGATTGAACCTGGGCCGCCGCGGTTTGAAGCCAGCGACTAACTGCTTGAGCTATGGCACAGCCACTGTAAACCTTGCTTCAGCAAAGAATGCTCAAAATTATTAGGTCAGTGGATGAGGGCTAAATTGTGGTGAGTGCAGAATGTAAGTCAAATGAACGGAGATATTTAGACCAATGTAATATAAGAACATAGAACACTTTTGAGGAATAAAAAGGGAGAATGTCTGAAAGAATTAATGAGTTGCAAATGAACAGTAAGAACAAGGACAATAGAGACATGTTAGGGACCATACATGAATTTAAGAAGGGTTTTCTAATTTCATACTGGATAAGAAGTGTTACCAGCTTGCAGTCGAACAGTGTTTTGAGTGGGTGGAAGAATAACTTTTGTTAGCTATTTCTTGTGCACAGAGTTCATGATATGTTGCAGATTGAAAAATGTACATCTAAGCTCATAGTACCTTTTGAGATTGAGATTGATATTGGAAAGTTGAACAGATACAGATCTCCAGGTACTTGTCAAAGTGTGAGAGAATTCATTCAGTCAAGAGATAAAACAGTATTCTGAGTTCCCAGACTAATTAATAATGTTGGCAGTGGGGAAGATATGTCTTTCTGTTATTACATCAGTTTGTAAAAAGAGTGACTAAATTGATTGTTGTAACTTTTGAGACATATCACTGTTATTAGATACAGAGGAGCCCAAAAATGTATACACACTTCAAAGTACAAAATATCTTTTTAAATAATTTATTGGTATACCTTCAGTTCAACTTTGAATATGTTCGTAAATAACCTCTATAACAGACTTTTGTAGAGGTTGTCCACAGACATTTTCAAAGGTGAACCTTGGATATATCTACCTACTAACCACTTGGCACTACAGCCCTGGGTGAGCCTTGGCCTCCACTACAACCAGTCTCCACAACCAATGCTTGCTGCCATAGGAATGGATCCACGCATGATGACCTGAGGCTGGCTGTTAGATCTCCGAACAAAATTCTTTTTACAGGATGAGGTTGTTAGCCTCATGTCCAACACCAACCTGGAGGATCAGGGTATATATCTTAGTCTGGACTCTACCCTTTGACCTTTCCTGTATTGGTGACCCTACTGGTTGTTAAACTACCGTCGGCATAGCTCTCCAGGTCACAGACACACGCAAGCCTCACCACCACAACTAGGTGGTGGGGGAGAAATACCAGTAAGTTATTTAAGCAGATATTTTGTATGTTCAAGTGTGTATACATTTTTGGACCCTTCTGTTTGTACAGAACTACAGAGTTTTATCTTCCTTCCCCNCCCCCCCCCCCCTTGAAGGTTAGCATATTATGTATTTGAAAGCACTGGGAATCTTCAGTTTGGATTTCAGAGTAATGACTCAGACACGAATCAGCTATTTATAGACTTCAGGTTAGCCTCTTCTTCCATTGGGAGAAAGTATAGTACATTATTCTGATTGAGTTTCATACACTCACAAAAGTAGCTAGGTTAATTAACTCTTTTAGCACATAGAACTTTGCAACATAACCTTTATGTACATTTGCTTTTAAGAATAAAGATATAAGTATGGACTTTTCCAGTCTGATGAATTTGTGTACTGCCTCATATGATGCTATCATTGTAGTGGTGACCGTATTCAGTAATATTTCAGAATCTGAATTTATCAAGTATAATAACACGTTTATGTGTAAAGGTGATAATGGTAGGAGAAGAATGTTTGTACATTATATTGCTGTAATTAATTCTGGTACATTATTACAAAGAAAAAGTAGCAAAGAAAATGTTATTGTGCATGATTATTTTACTTCTTTTATTCTCCTTATATGTGACTTAAGACTACAGACTTCACTAATCCTGTGTTATGTATCTTTCCATTTTGATAAATATATATGCTGCATTAATCTTGCTTTGGAACATAAATTGATTTAAAATGTATTTGAAAATTGCTGTCTCTTAGGATGTGATACTGTGTAGTCTGGTAGGTTATTGGCATTTCAGAGAAATCTGCTGCCTCCATCTTCAGGGTAGAAAAGTGTTCCATGGCATAATTTGCCTGTAGAAGATACTGTGCAAGATTTGATGATATCACTGTTGTGAACATGAAGGTAATTGTCTTGTATTCTGAAGATGGAGGCACAAGGCTTCTTCAAAATGTTATTAGTCATCTATCAGGTTGCACTGTGTCAAATCGTAGGAGACAGTAATTTTCACAGCCACTCCTGTGAAAACCTCAAGTCTCACGTAAAATGCCCTTAATTGTTTATTTCTCATTTCCTTGTGAGAAGTGAAGTAAAGTTTGAAACATGTTTGATAAGACATCATGTCTCGAAGAGGTAACATTATGGAAGAAAAATCACATTTGTTCAGCAAGATCTCTGGTATGATGGTTTTGGTTCCCATTGTGTGTACTTGAAATCTTCCCTTCCATGGAGGTTTCTCTCCTGTGATATAACGGTGTGTAGTCCATTGACAGTCAACATTTTGGAAGAACATATATGCAAGAAACTAGCTTGTTCAACTTATTCTTCAACCATCAAGATGGACGTGATGTGTTCCTTTGAAACATTGGTTGACTTTCACCAGACTTCATGAAATTATATCCATGAAGATAGAACTCTTCATAACCACAGCTGTGTGAATCTTAAATCCAACTTCCCTTCCATATTTTCTGGTTGGTGTTCTGTGAATTTATTTATTTATGGTTTATTTAATGACGCTGACCATAGTGCTGACCTTATGTGTATATTGTCGAAAGTTAGGAAGATAAGTGATGAAGGAAATGGAAAGGGGTGGGAAGATGTGGTTATGATGTAACATGAGCTACCGTCATTGCATTCACCTGGAAGAACCGTGAAAAACCATGAAGAAACTCAGGTTATGGATGTCTTGGCTGTGGTAGGAGCTGGACGCTGCTAGAAAACAAGTTGGAAGCATTAACCATTTTACTGTCTTTATCTAAAACACTGTCCTGTTTATTTTTCAAAACACAGTGTTTTGGAGACGGAATTCTGTCTCCGTCTTCAGGTAAAACCTACTCATTTGGGCCCAGTTGATAGAGCTAGTCCCTATCACTGGACCAGAGATAGGTTTTACCTGAAGATGGAGACAGAATCCAGTCTTCAAAACATTGTGTTTTGAAAAATAAACAGGACAGTGTTTTTAGATCAAGACGATGGAAAATGTCCAAAAATGTAATATTTGAACTAATTCGGTGCTGTACGGTCCTCCATTCTTTCTTTATTTTCATTTCACCGCAACATTTACTTTATTCTTTGGTATAATATTTTCTCTTATGTCAGTTGTTTCTTTAGCATGTTTCATGTGGTTCAATGTAGTTAGTCATGGACACACATTTCTTCTGTCAAAAGTCATAAAGGTAACTGCCCTTTACCTGGTAATATTTATTTCTAGAATAATATCTACATTCTTAGTAATGAAATTATAGTTATATCACTGTGAAATAGAGATTTATGTATTTTGTGCAGGTTAATATATAAGACTGTTAGTGATTTTGAATTATTCACTGTATTGGTGAAAATCGGGGGGGGAGTAAGTATTTTAGTTTAATTTGAATGAACATGTGCCTTAAAAGATATTATTATTTTGATATGTTTATTATACTAACGCAGTACAGCAAGAATTATATTCCATTGAAGTCCTGTCTATCTCTTTTATTGTATGCTTATCTCAGTCTTATTATGCAGTCAAACCAAAGCATCAGCTACATGTCATCTTGTCCTCATTATTATTGCCTCTTCCCTTCCGTGTTTCTTTAGTATTTTTCTTCCATTTCCTCCCCCCTTTTATCATCATATTTTCCGTCTTCAATTTTCTGTGATTATAAATACTACTAATGCCACCACCACCACATTTATCCATCTTCTGTTTCTCTATTTTTCCTTCTCTTCCCTTCATTTCATCAATCCTCCCCTCCCTTGTATTCTCCCCTGATTGTCCCTTTCATCAGTGCCCTGCCCTGCACAGTTGTGCTTTCAGGGTCTGAAGTGTTTAAAAGCCATAGCAGCTGCATAGGAACAAAATGAATGAATCAGTGAACAGATTTAGAAGTGTCACTGGTACCTAATTTATAAATAGGGAGTGAGTGCCCTAACTGGAGATGGGAATGAAATGCTTGACCAATGGAATATTCTTTTTCCTTTCAGACTTATTTCCATGGAGAAGCTATGATGACCAAATACCATCCATGAAAGGAGATATGATTCATAAGGATAGCACAAGTTCTGTCATGCAAACTCCTAGTAGTCAGATTCCAGCACAACAATATGGACAACATATAATTGAAGAATCTTTTGGAAATACACAGTATTACAGCAATACTGAAAATTACCAAACTTCTAGCAATACCGGGTTTGAATTAGAACAGACAAGTGGCCATGATGTTCCAGACCTGTCGTCAGGTTACTGGTGTCCGAATTGCTTTAAACAGTATTCTACAAAGTACACACTGTTGAGACATATTAAATTTGAGTGTGGGAAAGAACCACAGTTTCCATGTAGTCATTGCTTTAAGCGTTTCAAGCACAAGAGTCATCTTGTGAGACACATGAGGGTGTGCAAGGTGTGTCTGGTTAACAAGTGAATTTGTTGTATCAGACATGAGATATTGATATCAGTCCATCTGTGTAGTAGTCTTCAGGTCATTACAATGTATTGAAGCTGTAGAAGGTTCTAACATTGTTAAAGAACTTCCTGTTTCTATTTGGAATCAAAGTAATGGAAAAATAATGTTGTAATTTTTGAGGTTGTCACTTCCATGACTGTGAAGATTACTGTAGTCTGATTCATGAAGAGTATATTCTTCTGGGGTTGTAACACTTTGTAGTTAGGAGTAAGCCCGATATTTGAGAGTAACATATTGTTCTCATCTTCAAAGGCACAGACTAAGCCAAGTGTGGAAGCAGCAGAAATAGGTGGCATGCTGATAAGTTCTATTGAACTGTTGAGCTCACTCCATGCTATGTGATGTTAGACACAAAAGCTCATACTCTATATAAGTCATCGCAGGGAGAACCTCAAGTCGGACATAACCTGTGTGTGTAGGTATACCAATATTTTGAAAGAACGTGCTGCTTGCAGTTTCAGGGTCGAATCAGCTACACAGTATCACAACCCAGAAATCACTAATCTCCATAGTGTCAGTTGATTTATGGAGGAATATAAGAAACTACTTGTATCATGAAGAGGGATTGTTTCTAGAGTGAAGCAAATGTACAGATGATAGTTGATCAGTGTATCATGAACTGCTTGTGGTCAGATTGTGATCTTCTGAAGTATGACACCCTGTAATTTGTGTGTGAAGGATCTGTGAAGGCGTGTCATCATCAGATAATGATATAGACTGGTATGTTGTCACTTTAAAGTTATTAGGTTCTACATTAATAATATAACTGAAATATCCATAACTGAGATCTTGTCAAAGACACATGACTTTTCTGCTCATGGTATGATGTAATCTCAGAGATGTTTTATGTTTTAGACAAAGTATAGTCATACATGACTATACTTGAGTTGAGTATTGAATATTGAGGGGGTGGGTTACCCCATGCACCACGACCAGTTTGATCTATTGTGCGTCCCCCTTTGAATTTCTACTGTCTCCATACCCTACCGGTACTGGTGCTTGCTATCGTTCCCTTTCTGCCAGCGAGGTTTCGGCCTTCTACTGGCAGTGGTATCTGATAGTCCCTTTCTGTCAGTGAGGTCGTCCCTCCTCTGGCAGTGGTACCTAAGCTCCCCCATCTACTGGAGGCATTGGAAACTACTTGGGCGGGAAATTGCCTAAATTTAGCTCAGAGGTCTCCTAGAGACATGAGGTTCTTTTACGTGCCGTAAATCTACGACACGGGACCCAAGTCCCTCCTGGAGGACTTGTTCCCTGAATTTTTCCGCCCTTAAAAATTCCACAACCCCCGCCGGGTCAGAGTGACTATACTTAGTGGATGTTAACAATTTTATGGAAAATTTTGTCTCCACTTAGGGTCAAAGTAGACAGTGTGAGGTTGTGAGGAAGGTGGCCACATAGATCCACAGGAAAGGAAGAGGACATATAGCATGATCTGAGCCACTCTTGTCCTGAAGATAGAGGCAGCATAATCCTTCAAAACGTTGATACCAACCAAGAACGGCATATAGTGTCACAATCCAGAAGACCACAGTCTGAACGCTCACCACTGTGAAAACCTGATAACTTCTATGACTAATTTGGTGCTTTGTATCTGTGATAATTGATACTCTAGCATTCTCATTTATTAGTGAATCTATTATTGATGTGCACATAAAACATTTTAGTATGATGTGATGTAAAAGTTTTTCGTGTGTTATGCCATAGTTATGGAAACAGCATTAAGGCAAATTTATGTTTTATGCTTTTAAGAAGTTTATTGGATATATTTGTTATATGGAAAATCTTAAGAGACATGCTTCCATTTCTGTTAGCCCCTTGCAGATACTGTATTTTGTATGTTTGCACTGAAATGTTTAAAAAAATATGTTTATTAGCTTCATGTCCTGTTCTCTGAATGTAACACCTCATGAACTGTTAATTGTAAAGTAAAAAGTAAAGCTATCCTTGTACCAGGCTGTGAAGGCCCATAGGGTTGTGAGATGTTGAGGGTCCCACACTATCTAGAGAATCGGCTCGAAGATGACGGTAAGGTTGTCAGCCTTACGCGCCGGCCATGCTTTGCTCCCCAGGAAAATTATTTAATTCCTGGTACTCATTTCTGTTAGAGGCTGAGTAAACCCCAGGGCCTAGTGCGGCTGGAAGGGTTAGGTCAACTGAAAAAAATCCGATGACCTCGTTGGGACTTGAACCCGCGACCTTCCGGCTTGATTTTATTGAAATTTGTTTACTCATTCCAGATTTGTTTGCATTCGGTCTTCAGTAATGGACTCTTTGCATGAAGACTACGTGCGCATGTGTGTGTGTGTGTGTGTGTGTGTACATGATCCTCAAGTGTAACATTGTCACCTCCCACCATCTTTTGGCTACATTTTGTAATTTTTAATTTATTTAACGGCTGTTAATGCTGAGTTCAGTGAAGGTAGCTTGTTTCTTCTCAGTGTCCACTGCAGTATTGTTTGTATGATGCATTGTTACATGTTTCAAGGAAAGCCAGTATGCACAAGATAATAACTTCTGTAGTCTCTCTTTTAATTTTGAATCACATCAAAGCAAAAGTGTTCATTTTAACCCTATAATTAGAGTAATTTTAGTTTTTATCAACACTATGAACACATGATAGGAGGTAATATCTGTTTTCATGTTTCATGTGCAAACTTGTTGAGCAGATTTTGCTGACATTTTGCAGTAACAGTGAGTGGCTTAGTTTCAAACAAGTGAAGTAGTTTTGACGGAAGAATGTGAATGGAACTTTCTAAGCATTATTGGTGAACACATGGGCAAGAAAATGTTTGTTTCTGGCTGCTTACATGCATGCTGTGAGGCCATCCCTGTCAAACAATAGTTGTGAGAGATTATCTGCTATATAAATGACACAAAATGTGATGCTGACATGTGTATGTGACATTGCACCAAAGAATCTTTTTACATACTAAGATTTTACAAGTAATTCTGTCCCCAAAAGGTTGGAACAGAGATTTGAAATTATGTAATTCAAACCCACTTTGACATTAAATGTAAAAAATTGTTGCCATGTAGTAATTTTCTTGAGAAAAATGCCCATAATGAATTAGTATTTGTGTCCTTTCATAATCTGCAATAGTCTTAGTTTATTTCCTTGAAATTCTGTGGTTGATGGATTATATTATTATTATATGAACTGATGTAGGGCTCTTGGTTCTATTTTTTAATGTTGTTTTGCAGAGCAGAGTTCTTGGAGTATCTGTCCAGCAGATAACATTATGTGTACTGGATCTGTAGACCAGACTAAGAATTTTTGGCATGTTGCAAATCAATGTCGGTCATCAGTTGGACACAGTTGCACCTCCTGTGGCAAGTTATATCGGTGGAAGAGGACTTTGTATAGACATGTGCAACTTGAGTGTGGCAAGGAACCTCACCTGCAGTGTCCATATTGCCCACACAGGACTAAGCGGAACTGGGACCTGCAAAAGCATATAAAATGGAGGCATCCACAAGGAATCCCATAAAGCATCAGGCTTTTGTTTCTTATGTATTTGCTTTTATTTGTGGTCTCATTTGCATTGAAACTTAGATTACAAAGCACATAAAACATGTAAGATTTGAGGCTTTCACGGCGGTGACTATGAAGAAAGCAGTCTTTACTGTTCTCACGGTCTTGTCGCTTGCAGATTTCTTATACTTTTTATTCTACCCTGAAGATGGAGGCGATACGTTCCTCTGAAACGTCGGTTAACACCACATATACATGGTGCCAAATCCCAGAAGACTGCTTTCTTCACATAAAACATGAATTTCTGAAATATAGATATGTAGGTGCGTATCTAGTTTTTGGAGGAAAGTGCCACCTCTGTCTTCAGGTAAAAGAACTTCTGGATCTCCATTTAGATCTTGTGTCACATTGTTTCGCCTGCATACATTTTCATAAGCTGTCTTTGGTTATTCATCCAGTAGCAGTACTGAACAATGTAAGAGCTATGTAAACATGGAGGTTGGAACAACATTAATGTCATTCATCTTAGGGTCTGGTGTAGATCTTAGAGAGTATTTAAATTTTAATTTATTGAGTTGTGTTTTATTACATTGCATGAATGGCTGTGTACATAACATTGGGTTTGTGTCTACACTCCTTACTTACTGCTACTACTACCCTGCTACTGTTACTACTTTTATATTCTTCTCCAGTCCCTTTCTAATTTTGTATTTTTATCCCCCCATAACCTCAAATAAGGATTGCATCTCCCATTTACTTCTAATTTTAAAGAAATATTTTCCAGTATTTTTTTTAACTCCATTACATTTGTACAGTTCATTATGTTCTGATATGCTAAATGCACATTTATGCTGAAACTTTTACTTACTTACTTACTTACTTACTCACTCACTCATGGAGCTGAGCCCTTCTGGAGGAGCTGCCATTTCTGCAGCTACTCAAGAATTTCCCAGCATTTTATGGAACCTGAAGGGTCATTACCGTGTTCACAAGAGCCCTCCACTGGTCCCTATCCTGAGCCAGATCAATCCAAGCCATACCATCTCATCCTATCTCTCTAAGATCCATTTTAATACTAAAACTTTTATTGAGTACAAATTCTGTCCATTCTTTTTCATTTTGAAGACTTTCTTGAAGAACATGTAGCTTTATAAAAGTATGAAGAATATGATGATAGTGACTGCAGAAAATGTTTTGGTACGATGATGAATGATGTACTTTTAGTATTGTGAAGTGAATGTAGTGACAATTACTAATAATGTCAGGGTTATGCTACCATGTAAGCCATATTTAAAGTGTCATTAAATACAGTAAAAGACAGAGAGTAGGGTGGCATTGCAGGCCTGTACTGAAAAACTCCAAAATGCCGACACCAATGGTAAATGCTTGTAATATTGCTGTAATATAAGATAATGGCACTAGTATGTATGTACATACGGTACATGTTAGTAAAACATACTCATAACATTTCTATGTGACATAATCCACCACTTTCTCTTTTCCATTGCCTTTTATATTTACTGTGTCACACAGTATCTTGTTCATGTCATACTGTGTCATACTATAATCATCGGGGTTTAACAAATCCGCTTTTCTGCTCATTCAAGCGGAGTAAGAAATCAAGACCACTGAGTGAGTGGGAGAATCTTCGCTTTATTTGTTAATATTCTGTCCCATTCTTTTATTTTTCCACAGATGTCAGTAAATTTGAAGCGAATGATATCTTACATGTTATACAGTATAAAGGGTTACTGTACTCGTATATGCCTGTTCTCAAACACTTTCAGTCTTGTTTTCTCCTGTACCATAACTCTATATTATACTTGTAAAATATCTGATGTCTGATATATATGAGGTGCAGAAGTAAAAATATATACCTGTAATTTACAATCATATGTGTTGAAAACAAATGACTAACAAAGATGTTTCTTCCTGCTGATATTTTTCAGATACATCATGGGAAAATTGTAGTACAGCTGAAGATGTGTCGACAGATTCGGCTCATGCAGTTCAACATTTTTGTACGGTAGACTTTGATCAAGGCAGCCAAGACAGTTCCTATATATTGGGCTTACCAGAATATCAAAAATCATGTGTATCAATTGGAGAATACAGATGTTCCAATTGTGGTAAATTGTATCGTTGGAAAAACACATTGCTTAGACATTTAAGACTGGAATGTGGGAAAGAACCCCAGTTTCATTGTCCTTATTGTCCTTACAGAGCCAAACGTAAGGGGAATTTGCAGAAACATGTTACGCTAATACACCATAAACTAGAGTGAAGTATTTATTCGTATTTTATTACGTTTAATTTTGATGTTATAATTTGGGCTGGTGTAAGCCTAAATGTTGCCCTGGGGCTGATGAGACATGCCCCTACATTAAAAACAGATCAACTTTTATCAAAATTTTGTCACAAAACTCTGAAATTTCCAGACAGTCTAGTGATGAAATTGATGTTGTAATTTTAGAATTTTCAGTTACATTGATGCATAACATATTTACATTATTGCCAGTTAATGGTCATGATATGAATGCAAGATTAAACTGGCTAATTCTATGGAGTTGAATCCTTGAGGAGCCAACAGTTGCCCAGCCAGTCAAGAAATCCCCAGCGTGTTATGTAATCTGAAGGTTCAATATTGTGTTCACAAGAGTCTGCAGCTGGTTCGTATCCAGGTGAATTCACTCCACACCCTCCATCCAGTCTCTCTAATATCGGTTTCAGTAATATCCTGTCATCTTTATTTAGGATTTCAGAGTGGTCTCTTTCCTTCAGGTTTTCCTACAAAATCCTGTATATACTCCTGTCCTATGCGTGGTACGTGCCCCCACCCCATCTCACTCTGATGGTATTTGGCAAGGAGTACAAATTCTGCAGCTTATTATGCACTTTTTTTTCCCAGCCTCCTAATATTTAATCCCTCTTAGGTCCAAATATTCTACCCAGCACCCTGTTCTCATGAACCCTTAATTTATGTTCATCCCTTAATACGGGAGACTAACTTTCCCACCCAAACAAAAGTAAAGGTAAAAATTATAGTTTTATGTATTTATCTCTAGTTAGCACTTGAGAGGACAAAAGATTCTGGACTGAATGGTAGCAAGCATTACCAAATTTGATATGAACTTAATTAGCCCATGAATCAAATTTTGGTCTCTTACTGTCATCTCCATGTATTTGAACTCGGCCCCCTTTTTAAAGGACCTTTAAAGAATTCCGTCTTCCAGGATATAATGTGATGTAGTCTGTTGGAAGACAACATTTGTTGTGGAGGAACATGTTGCCTCCATCTTCAGGGCAAAAGAATTGATCCCCTTCTATCCTTCAGTGTAACAGGTGCCTCAAAAATATTGGTATCCATTCTGAAAACTACATAGCATCACATCCCAGATGATCACTTGCATGTGACATTTAAGGTTTTGTGACAGCTGTGGAGATTACAGTCATCTGGGATGTGATACTATGTAGTCTGATAGATGTTTACTAGAATGTTAGAGGAATATGCTGCCTTTGTCTCTTTACCCCCAGGATGGGTATGTATTTAGAAATGTTTTGAATAACATTGATAGATCCTAATGAGATCCTTACTTCATCTCACTTATGATAAGCTGTTGTTGATAAATTGTATAAAGATTGATTTGAGCTTCCTATAAAGTTAGGTTGTATTGGACCAGTGAGGGCAAAAATGAAGTTTATCATGTCATCTTCAGTGTAGATTGCAAAATCAAACCTCTCCAGAATGTGCAAATTTCTTTCACCAGAGTACAGAATGCATACATAAAACCTTGAAGAGTCACTAAAAATCTTGGATTTATGCAATTTTGAGAATACCTATTCTTTTTTCATTTTGTTTACATCAATTTTATAATGTATTAGACAGTTATTGAAATTTCATTCTTATGTAACTTCAGTAAATTATTAAGTTTGTAAGTTTTATGCGGTACTGTCAATAGCATTTATAGGAGTTTGATTTTTTTTAACTATTTGTGAATTTTAAGTTACCATAGCAACATATTTTGAGTGTTAACACGTTGCATGAGTCTTAGTTATGTAGTAGATTGCAGACAGGCCAACAGTCTTTTGTTTCAGTGTGTCATGTCTGTTTTAAGATTATTTTGATGTTGATGTTCAAAATGTACTTGATATTTAACATGGAATGTGAATTATGAAGAGTTGAAAGATTTAATTCCTTTTTGAAAAATGCACATAGAACACAGATTCTGATCTGAAGGATTTAACAAAGAGTGACGTGTGTGTCGTGTGGGGTGGTTCAAAGGATATTGGTCGAAATGAGTCTAATCTGGGAATGTGAGCATTAAAACAGGTAATCAGTTCTCTTAATCACACAAATGTTATTGTGATAAATGTCCCACCCAGATATGACCTGTCACCAAACTCCTGTGTAAATGAAGAAGTTCGAGTGTTTAATAGAAAACTTGAGAAACTAAAAAAGGTTTATTTAAATCTTTCTGTAGTAACAGTAGACTCAGTTTGGGACTTATTCACAAGACATGGATTGCATTTAAACTCTCAAGGGAAAGAGCATACTGCTAGAAGAGTAGCAACAGTGATAAGTGATCTGTTTAGCATAAACAAATCAGTCCCAATTGTGTTAAAGTGGAATTGTCTGGATGATGCGCAGAGTAATTTAGTTAATAAGTTGATCCCTTGTGTGGAGATTGTTGATGGGCGTGATCAGACAGGAAGTCCCAGCCCCCCCTTGAATACAGACTGTACACATGATAGGAAAGCAAGAGAGTAATGGGGTTTTAAAGCCAAATGAGACTGCTCACACCCTGGCTTCACCAATTTCCCAAGAGAATGTCAGCCCACATCTTGTGGGTGACATTAAAGATTCTAGCAGCGATCTCAGTCAGGATCGAAATTTAGACATGACTAAAATTATGCCATCACGAAGACTCTGAAAACCACCCTCAAAAAGAAAGGATGATTTTTATGTATGGGAGACAGCAAAATAAAAACATAACTCATATAAAAGCAGATAATATACAAATCCTCCATCATAATGTGCAGAGCTTAAAAAATGAAATACTGGAACTGTTTTATTACAATCTGACCTAAAAAATGTTGATATATTATGTTTTACTGAGCATTGGCTAAAGGAGGATCAGTTAGAATTAACAAATATTGAGCATTTTAAACTAGTAAGTAAGTTTAGTAGAACTAGTTATGAACATGGTGGTTCATGTATATAAGTAAAAGAGTATGTACAAACTACAGAACTGTACAAACTACAGAACTACTCTACTTGCAAAAATTAGGTAAGGAAAAGGTTTTGAAATGTCCATAGTGTAATTGTTGAAGGACAAAATAGTTGTGTGTATTTATAGGTCACCAGATGGTGACTTTTACACGTTCCTAAAAAATTTGCAAGTTGTAATCCAAAATGTGCAGTTGAAAAAGAAAAAACTAATTTTATGTGCTGACTGGAACATAAACTTCTTAGATGACAGTGTAAGAGTACGAGAACTAAAAAATTTGCTTCAGTTGTATAATTTGGCCAACATAATTACATCCCCAACCAGGGTCACAAAGAATTCCTTAACACAGATAAATGGCATAGTAACAAACAAGCAAGTTTTGGAATGCACATCATCAGTATTGGACTTGGCTTATTCAGACCACTTGGCACAAACACCAAAGATTAATGTAAATAGACGAGAGAGGGGTCCTAAAATGAGCAGAAAAAGACAGTTTACTATAGAGGGTATCCAGGAGTTTAATTATTTATTGCAGAAGGAGTTATGGCAGGAGAGTTTTGCAAACTCAGATGCAAGTGCTAGTTTTAATGATTTTATGGACACAATCCTTTATTATTATAATATAGCATTTCCAAAAAAGACTGTTTATATGAAAATGACAAAGAAAAACAAATGGATTACCCAAGGCATAATAAATTCTGGTAAAAGGATGAGACTGTTAAATGGTTTTAAAAAGCAGCATAATCTGTCTAGGGACATGCTGGAATATATCACCAGATATAAAAAAAAATTATAAGAGTGTTATGAAAGAAGCAAAAAAAAAATGATGAGTATATTTCAAGGTCTCAAAATAAAATGAAAGCTATGTGGGCATTTAATAAAAATGAAGTTCGTAAGTCATGTAAGGGTGATAAGAAAATGCAACTGTTTAGCGGTAAAGTAAAGCTATCCCCGTACCAGACCGTGAAGGCCCATAGGGTTGTGAGCCGTTGAGGATCCCACATTGTCTAGACAATCAGCTCAAAGATGGCGGTAAGGTTGTCAGCCCTACGCGCCTGCTGCGCATTACTCCCCATGGAAAATTATTTAATTAAATTCTTGGTACTCATTTCTGTTAGAGGCTGAGTAAACCCCAGGGCATAGTGCGACTGGAAGGATTAGGTAATATCAGATCAGCAAAGTGTGGCAGATATGATAAATAATTTCTTTGTTGAAATAGTTGATGACTTTTTAAGTCAAAACAACAATAATAACAAAAACACACAGTGGGAGAAACAAAGGATAAACTGCTGCCCTAATACCATATTTTTCCATCCAGTCACTGAATATGAAACAGAGTGTGTAACAAATAGTCTAGAAGGTAAATTATCTGCAGGATATGACAAGATACCAGAATAGCTTGTTAAAAAATGTATAAATTATGTATAAAGATCACTGGCTCATATTTTCAATGCCTCATTGAGCTCAGGCACCTTCCCAGATTAAAATGAGCTAAAGTGATACCTCTGCATAAAGAAGGGGAATATCATGATATTAATAACTATAGACCTATATCCATTTTATCAGTTTTTTCCAAAATATTATAAAAGTTGATGTATAATAAGCTAATGCCTTTTTTTAATTCAAAATAATATATTAACAGAGGCCCTAAATGGCTTCAGAAAGAATAAATCAACTGACACAGCAAGTCAGTCTTATTGAAAGTATACAGGAGTCCATGATATGTATACAGTGGCCGTCTTGTAGTGCACTCAATTTCACCTGTTACTTCACGACATGTTTTGGCAACATAGTGCCGTCATCAGGTGCCCTAATTATCCTAATCTATTTCATTGCTTGCCTTTATAAAATTATTTAAAAAGTGCGTATTTGTCAACTATAATAAATTTACACACACTAAAACTTGTTAAGATTATTCATCTTATGTGTCATAATTAAAACTTGCGTGTGGTTCTTCCACTATGGGGGTCGTTTTTCTTATGTTCTGTGTAAACCATGTCTTGTGGTGTGTGTACCCTTCTTAGCTCGCAGCAAAGCTATGCAAAGTAATTTATATGGTGAAAATATTAAAAGAAATAATAAGTCCATATATGATAAAAATTATTTATTTTTCAAATTTTGAGTCATGTATGAGAAATGGTATCTTATTGTGGGGTGGGGATGGGGAAAGTAAAAGCATTTTTAAATTGCCAAACTGGGTTCTTCGAGTGATTAGTGTTATTAGTAGTCGCACGTCATGTAGACAAATTTTTAAAGATTACAATGTTTTAACATTGCCTTCTCTGTATATATTGGAGGTGACATGCTTTATCGAAAAATACAAGGCTTTTATGGTAATAAATTCGGACATTCATAATTATAACACATGAAGAAAATTAAATTTTCACGTACAGCACTGTAATACAGCTCTTTAAGAGGAGTGTGATAAATATGGGAATTAGTTTGTATAATAAGGTCCCCGATCAAATAAAACAAAAGGAAAATGTTAACTAATTTAAAAAGGAATTAAAACTTTTTGTTGTTGAAACATTCCTTTTATTCTGTAGATGAATTTATGTCTTTTATTTTTTAAGTGTGTAAATGTAATTTGCAGCTGATTAATTTGTTGTATTTGTGTAAAGACAATGAAATTAATGGTAACTATATCTAGATAATATTATTCAGATGACAAACCCACTATATTAGGGTGGTACAGTGTATACTGTAAAGATATGCAAGAGAATTAGATGTAAAACTGACAATTTCCTTATCCATACCTGTATGTATGGAATGTTGAATGGTAATAAATGATAATTACTGTTTTTTGGTACTACTTTCCATCGTCTGGTATTCTAGAGAATAGAAAACGTGATGTTTTGGAAACTGGATCTGGTTCTGTCCGCAGGTGAAGGGGGGGAAACCTCAACCAGTAACTCATAAAATTATTATACATATTTGAATTTTGTAACCAATGTATGTACGTGCATTTTCTATAACTTTTCTTGGGCTTGTTTGTATATGCCCTCATATGCACATAATTTTGTGAAATATATCACATGATGCAGTAGGTACTAAGCTTTCTTTATACAAACTGTGTGAAATTAATGCATAATGTTGAGGTTATGTCTGCATGTTTGACTTCTAAACTGCTTGATATATTTGATGATGCTAGTACTGGAATTCCACATTAAAAGTTGTCAGGTTAGTATCCTTTGATGTATGATGGTTGGCATTGGATGAATTAAATATGAAAACCAAAATGAAATGTATAAAAAAGCTCATCTTCGAGAAAATTGTATCTTGAACTATGACATAGCCTTGAAAATTTTATTTGAAAATCTTCATTATGGTTGCTAGTTAACGAATATAAGAGAAGTAATTTCAGTCTCAGTGTAATTAATGTGATTAGCCTTGAATTTTATCTGGAGTAAGTGAATATGGGAGTCATTGCAGTGTCACTGAGACTTCAAAATTCCAGAATTAGGCAACAGTATTGGCAGTTCACAATTATATTTAAATTGTTACATGACATGCATTTAATGTCCATAATATGAATAAAGGAGCAGCAGAAATTATTTAACATTTTAACAGAACCATTTAACTAAATGGTTTTTAAAATGTTTCTGCCACAAAAATGTTTTGCCAGCAAGGCAGCTGCTTGGTTCACTTCCAGTGTGACACTGGTTGTGCTTGTACCTTGCTAAATTGTATGTGCCATAACATGTGATAGTTTTCCATGTAATAGATTGGTGTACAAGATTGATTTTTGCCTTTCGGAAAACACGTTTTCGTATTTCGTTCTTTCAGAGAAGGAGCTCTGTATATGTGTGATTGTGTGTGTAAGGAGATGATATAAACAACAGTTATATAATATAAATAACAGTTTATGAATTGCAAGCTGTCGGAGTTATCTCAAGTTGTTCTAGAAACCGAGTTGTATTGTACTGGAAGAAATTTGAATTAAATATTTAATAATAGATTATGTGATTAATAGTTATTGTTAAAGTCATCTTTGTCATCACCATTGTGTTTTCCTTCATTTTGTACTATTCTTTTTTTATACTTGAGAGGTACGAGTTTGCAACTTAGCTTAAATGTGAGTCAGTTTTTTTCAAGATTTCCTAATTCTCTCCAGGCATATATGGAACAGTATTTTTGACATCACAATCAGTTCCTATCACATCTTTCACTGTTAGCCAGTGATAATCATCCTGTCATTTTATGCTGTATGCTGCATGTAGTGTGTAAAATATAGTTAATCTTTATTGGTCATATGTTGCACTATTGTAGGCCGCCTCTGTGGTCTAGTGGTCAGAGTTCCTAGCTACAGATCCAGAGGTCCTGGGTTCGCTTCCCGGCGCTACCAGTTTTTCTGAGAAGAAGTGGGTCTGGGATGGGATCCGCTCACCCATGTGAGGGTAACTGAGGAGCTACTTGAATGGAAAAGTAGCAGCTCCGGTTTAGAAAACCGAAATTAATGGTCATGGAGATTCGTTGCGCTGACCACATGACACCCTCTCTCCGTTAAAGTGGGCATTAACTTCGCTGACAAGTGGCGGTCGTTTGGCCAGTATAGTTCGCTTGTGGACTAAAGCCAAGGAGTTTTTTTCGTTATTGTGACTGCATGCATTCCATCTGGCGGATTCAACAATGATGACAATGGCAACAGTATTGTTACATCTCTCTCAGTATCAGTTGATAACAGAACATTCCCATGGCTGAAATGTAGTTTCATGTTATGCATAACTGATTTTAAGTCTGTCATTATAAACCAAAGATTCAGAGAATTCCATATTTGGACGTGATTTGCATTCAGTTTGATCAATTTCAGGTCCAGTTTATATCCTTATCACTACTTCCCTAATAGATACTTTAATATTATGCCATCTCTTTAAGTTTTTCAAGTTGACTGCTTTCTAAGTGGTTTTCTCACCAAAATTCCACATACATATCATCCGTGTTAATGCCGCCTATCTCATTCTTGATTAGTGACCTTGAACGTAATAACCCAAGTAAATATCACAAAATATGAAGCTCCTTATTATGTTTTTTTTTTGTAGTACTGTATTACCTAACTACTTTAACGTTTATGCATTCTCATTAGCACGTGCTTCCCAATCTTCTTCAAGCATGAAACCAAGTTTCACACCCATATGAAACAACAAAAGTATGGGTTTGTTTGTAAGATTTGAGGCTTTCACGGCGGTGACTATGAAGAAAGCAGTCTTCTGGGATTTGGCACCGTGTATATATGGTGTTAACCGACGTTTCGGAGGAACGTATCGCCCCCATCTTCAGGGTAGAAGAAAAAGTATAAGAAATCTGCAAGCGACAACACCGTGAGAAATGGTAAAGCAGACTGTGGAAATATACACAGCTATGTGAGAGCAGAGAGGGAAGGGGGGAAGGGCAAGTAAACAAGTGAAAGCAGTGGTGTGGGAGGGGTAGGGGAAGGGAGCTGGGACAAGCATGGTTTTGTGTAGGGGAGAGAATAGCAAGGTTAAAAGGCTGGGCTTTAACCGTAAGCTGAGGGGGGGTTGTTGTTATGTTGGTTGGTCATGGCCTTGTGGCCTTCTGGGTCTGAGGTCATATCCCGGTGGGCGGTTTTTAAGAGAACAGATAAGAGGTTTCCAAGACTTGCTGAGACGAAACCCATCCTCTCTGTTCATATTTCCGGGATGCAGTTCGATCTCAATGGCTTCCCTAATGATGCGATCCATATAGCGCGTCTTGGTGGCGAGGATGGAGGTATTCTGAAGCTGAATGCGGTGTCCCAGTTCGATGCTGTGTTCAGCTACGGCCGACTTGTCCGGATGTTCGAGACGGATGTGCCGCTGATGCTCCTTCAACCTCGTGTCCACGGAGCGGCCTGTCTGCCCAATATAGACCTTCCCGCACTCGCATGGGATACTGTATACACCCGGTGTCCTTAGGCCCAGGCTGTCTTTAACCGGCCGGAGGAAATTGGATAATTTGTATGGAGGCAGACCCACTGCTTTGATGTTGTGCCGGGACAGCACTCTGCTGATACGGTTGAATATGGTCCCGACATAGGGAAGGAAGGCGACTGAGCCCGGTTTGTCTTCAGGCCGGCTGATGTTGGGCCGACGGTTGAGAACTCTGTAGATCTGCCGGTTGTTGTATCCGTTCTTCTTGAATACATCCTTCAGGAGCACCAACTCCGCATGTAGGCTGTCTTGATCACACAGTGCTCTGGCCCTGTGCACCAATGTAGAAAGTGCAGCTTGCTTGTTGGAAGGGTGGTGGTGGGACGCAGCGTTAAGGTACAGGTTAGTATGGGTGGATTTGCGGTACACTCTATGGCCCAGGGAACCGTCGGGTCTCCTGTAAATATCTATATCCAGGAAGGGGAGGTGGCCTTCAGTTTCAGTTTCCATTGTGAACTGGATGCACTGGTTGATACTATTTATGTGGTTCAGGAAGTCCTGGAGCTTGTCGGGACCGTGTGACCAGATGACGAAGGTGTCGTCCACGTAGCGAAACCAGCAGCGGGGCTTGTGTGGGGCCAAGTCAAGTGCCCTCTCCTCGAAGTCCTCCATATAGAGGTTAGAGATGACCGGAGAGAGTGGCGAGCCCATCGCCACGCCATCGGTTTGTTCATAGAACTGGCCGTTGAAGGTGAAGTATGAGGTGGTCAGGACATGGCGGAAGAGTCTCAAGATGTTTTCTTCGAAATGTCGTCCTAGCAGATCCATCGTATCTTTTATAGGCACCCTGGTGAAGAGTGACACTACATCGAAACTGACCATTATGTCGTGGGGATCAACATGGAGAGAGTCCAATGTGTGGACAATGTGGACGTCAAGCCGTTCCACTAAGGCCCATTGTGAGCACCATTGGCTCTCCCACCTATCGCCTGGCCAAACACTTGGCTGGCCTACTGAGGACATACACTGGCAACGGTCCACTCCACGTGAGGAACTCCATGGAATTTGTCCACACATTGGACTCTTGGACATTGGAGTTCTTGCATTAAAATAGGCAGAGCTGAAGAGGTCAGCTTGACATTAATCACTTTAAACGTTTTGGTCAATAGGTGGCATCTGGTATTGCATAGCAGTGTTTAGAGGAAAGAACAGGCATTCATGCTATCTGCATCTGTGGTCATTTGAAGGTAATGTGCTGAAGGATTGTGGGGTTTTGTGTGCAATGGTATCAGCCCCTCAATAAATTTGGCATTTATGTAATAGTTCTGCAGTAGTCTTTGGCATGTTGAATCCCATCCTTTAGATCCTATTATAAAATTCCAAAACTATTCATATCATAAGAAAATTTACGTTTATTACTTATGTGTTTTTGTATTAATGTTTGCAGAATCTTGGAGTGGTCATCGTCCATTACGAAGATTGCTCCCTAAATTAGTGAGTAGTATGTTTGTTCAACCAGAACAAGTGTTTCAAGATGCTGGTACAGGAAGGTTTGATCAGTCTCAACAACCTCCAGATGTAACTTCACTCTTTGACTCTTCACATTCTGCAGCTGGCTACCTGAATGTTACTGGAAGAACCCAACCTTCAGAGGAAGGTTTCAGATGTAAAAAATGCGGTAAATTGTACCGTTGGAAGAACTCGCTATATACACATGTGAGGTTGGAGTGTGGGAAAGAACCACAGTTTCAGTGCCCCTTTTGCCCTCACCGTGCGAAGCTTAAAGGCAATCTGCAAAAACACATGAGACTGAAACACTTTTTACAGAGCTTCAAGTAATGTGGGTGGTCTCAGCGGTATCCTGCATTTAGCTTCAGTCCTTATTGGGAATTTTGTTAGCAAGCCGCGATTATCTATCTGCCATCAGATACAAAACATCAGTCATTGTTATAGACATTAATTCACCTGTGACATTCAGAGTCCTCACATAAATGACTGAATGTTTTTATCATGTGGCATGTGACCCTGTGTAATCCAGTAGATCATTACCAACATTCCAGAGGTACCTGTTGCCTTAATTTTTAGGGGCCCTGAAGATAGGTATACTCAGTTCCTCTGGAATGTTGGTAACAGTGTACCAGACTACACAGGCTCACTTGCCAGAAGGCAGTAATCTGTATTGCTATTAGTTCATATAATTTCATGGTACTTGGTATAATTGTAATGACATTTGATATTTCTCTGTCTATCATAATTTGTAGTTCACTCATGTACAGAACACCAGTATGGCAGCCATGTTAATTTAAGTGTGATAGTATTTTTTTTTATTGCTAGTGGGGTGGGAGTAAGTCCCTTATACTGTGACCACTTCTGGCCTATTGTACCAACCCCATATGATAGGTGAGGGTGATTGTGGAGCAATTGGTGGTATGAAGATTGGCAGGGGAAACAGAAGTATTCAGAGAAAACCTGCCCCAGCACCACTTTGTCCACCACAAATTCCACTTGACCAGACCCGGGATCGAACCCGGGCCGCCGCGGTGGGAAGCCAGCAACTAACCGCTTGAGCTATGGCGCGGCCTAATTGTCATAGTAACTTTGTGTCATTTGATAATTTTCTCTTTGTATACTTCAGAAATCTATATCATTAATAAACAACGCACTAAGAAGGTTTATGTAGCAGAATCGCTCTAGATTTATATTCAGGAGGTACTTGGTTTGAATCTCAGCTATGACACTAGCTATCTTGACTGATGGTTTATGCGATTTTCCTCAGTTCATCTTTGCAAATGCCTCATTTAGACCATGATTGATACCTTCCAAATTGTTACAAATTTTTTAATAATTCCAACATTTGATGATATGTGGGCAATGACAGCATTGAGACAAACCCGTCAGACAGTTATTGTGTGCAGTACAATTATGGCAATCATGCCTTGAGTTATGAAAGTACTGTTGTCATTCAGTGTTAGTGTTGAAGTGTTCCATGCTGAAGTATTTTTGCAGAATACCACATTTTCTTAAAGCATTATTTCTTAGAAAATGTAGTATTTTGTTTTGATTGTGGTAGCTAGTAACAGTAAGTTTTCATGTGACATTTGTATGATATCTTGCTACAAGCATGTACACTGGCAATGTAAGCGATACTGAATCCTGTGTAATCTAATTCTTATGGTTAGAAACCAAAATTGGAAACTATATTTATATTTACCAAAGGGCTGTGTTTCTTTCAAGTTGTATATTTTTATTTGTTACTGAAGGTTACTGATTTGCTGCGGAAGGAATAAGGAATACTGAGCACCTGATGCAACAGGCAATGGTAATTGGTAATGTTTAGCGCCTGGTATGCTAGTGTCTCATTGACACTATGGAAATTTGATATGATCTTGACATGTGATCTGATGATAATTTCTGCATGTGAATGACGAGCAGTATAGCATAGCGAATTTATTTGGTATTTATGAGGTGGTTGATATGGAAGCAGTTGCACACATCACTATGGTCTGATAAGTATAAGGAGCTGTCTGTTTAAAAATATTACCCTTTGTAGCATTTGTAATCAGCTACATCTGTAGCAGAGTGGTAATCAGTTTATATGAAGGAACAGTACAGTGTATCTGTATTTTGTTGATTATAATTCAATATTTTATTTGCAGTTATCACTAAACATTTAATTCTTAATTAACCATCATTGTCTTTGTCATACATTGTAATTTATTTTCTATAATTTTCAGTCTGACAGCAGTCTTTCATTTTATGTGAGGGTTGAGGTTCTCATGACAATGATTATGAAGATTTCTGACTTCCGGAATGCAATATTCATATCCTCTTCCTGCCTATGGTCCGCCCCTTTTCACATCCACTGGATCTTGTTCATTTTGTATCCCTCCAATGGTGAAGTCTTGGCCTCATCACTTATCTTCCTTTGTCTCTGTTACTGACTGTATTGCTTACTCTCCTGCCATGAAGACAGAAGCAACAGGTTCCTCATAAATGTTGATAAATGTTTGCCACAGTGTAATACACTGAATGGCATTTGAGAAGGCAATAATCTTTAATTTTAATTTTGCGATGTAAAATTTGACAAATAAAGTAAAATTCTAAGATACACTATACTGTTTCTGTTTACTGTTTGAAGAAAAATATTAATACATAATACGTATATGATCAGAATGCTTAGCAGAGTTTATAACTGTTTATTACCTGTTTGTTATCTGTATGGATATATGGAAATTAAAGGAAATGAATGAATGAATGAATGAATGAATGAAGTCCTCTCCACTTCTTTCCTTTGTTTTATCAGCTTCATATCATTGCTGTGTTGTTGATATTCCCATCCATTTTTTTTAGTTAGTTATTTGTTTTGACTGTTGCATTCTCTCATTCTTTTTTCATATCCAATCAGTTGCAGCATTTCATTTCACCAGCAAGTTGGCTGAAGCAGTAATGCTTCCAACTTGTATTTGGGAGGTACTGTGTTTTAATCTTGGCTAAGACACAAACTGTTCTGACTGAAGTTTGTCAAAGTTTTCTTCTATCCTTTCAGCCAAATGACTTGGATAATCAGTTTGAGTTACTGACATCATTGGTAAATAAACTGAAAATAAAGTTTGGATGGTGTTTTCTTTTATGTTCAGTTTTCCAGCAGTTCTTGATTAAAACAGAGATTCTTCATACATTATCTTTCTAAGCCCTGTTCCAATTACAGAAATATGTTGCTGTATGTTGTTTCTGAATTTGTTTGTTGTTTTGTTTGCTAGAGTACCATAATATCAGCATCAATTTTATTTATTTCATCAGTTTTATGAGCAGTCCTTAGTGTTAATTCACATGGCCATCTCTTTTTGATGTCTTCTAACATCTGGCTGAATCTTCATGGTCTGGTTATCCTGTAGGTTTCTTTCCTTAAAATTTTTCATTCTGATACCCTTCTTGGTATCCTTGTTCTTCCAGTTCTTTTTACATAACCAGACGATTGTATTCTGTGGTCTTCTGTTAACAAACTTTGAACCCTAATTCCTCTAAAATGCAGTGAAAGAATTTATGAAATATTGAAATGTAGTGTATTATAACTGGTGAGGCCCTGTGGGTCTCCAGTTTGAGGTCACAATAAAAGGAGACCATTATGGAATTATTTTGTTGAATCAAGATATATACATTGTGGTCTGTCTAATTTAAAATAGTTATAAATGAGAAAATTCTCTCTTGTTGATATCACAATCCATGAAGAATGTTTGGCAGAAGCAAATGAACAGATGCTTTAAAATTTAATTTTTCGTTGATTTTTGCAGAATCGGGATTATGGAGTAATCATCAATATTCAAGAAGTTTAAGTCTTGGGAAAATGAGCATTTTTGAACCACCTGATGAACCGCTTCAAGACACAGGTCTAAATCAACATGGTGAACTGCAGCAACAGCCAGATCTTGCTGGGATATTTGGTTCATTGCAATCTTCATCTGTTAGAAGACGATATGTTAGACACTGTCAACTTCCTAGTGAGGGATTTGTATGCCAAAACTGTGGTAAAATTTATCGTTGGAAGAAGTCCCTTTATAACCATGTGAAATTGGAGTGTGGCAAGGAACCACAGTTTCAGTGCCCCTATTGCCCTCATCGCGCAAAACTGAATTGGAATCTTCAGAAACATATCAGACTGAAGCATCCTCAGGATAATGTGTAAAATTACTAAAGTTAAAAGTCTGATTTGTAAAATTTAGGTGGAAAAAATCTCTTGGAAAATGGGTGCTCATGACTAAGGAGATGTACTGCTAACATAAAAATGAAAAACAAGGAAACATTGTGAGGACATTAATTGGATGGAACTGACTTTGGAGAGTGGCCAGTGGTATAGTTAGTTATTGGAGAGGGTGGGTTTCCCCATGCACTTAGACCTGTCTTGGTCCATTGTGCTTCCCTCTATAATATTCTACCAGTCTCTATATCCTACCAGTACTGGTGCTTACCATCAGTCCCGCCCAGCCAGCGAGATCGGTCTCTACTAGCTGAGCGGTATCTTTAATGCTTCCCCCATCTATCAGAGGTGTTAGAGACTACTGTTGGGCGGGAAACGTCCGTAATTTTGCTCAGTGGCCTCCTTTGGAGACATGAGGTTCTTTTACATGCCGTAAAGCTACGACACGGGACCCACGGCTTAAAGTCCCTCCCGGAGGACTTGTTCCCTGAATTTTTCCGCCCTTAAAAATTCCACGACCTCCGCCGGGTTTGAACCCTCGTACCTTGAGTCACGAGGTGGGAACGTTACCCCTAGACTACCGAGGCCGCTGTGGCCAGTGGTATACTTTTGTAGTAGCAGTGATGAGTATTTGGGCTATATTATTAGAGTGTTAATTAAATTTAACAAGTTTTGTTATCTGCTCATGGCAGCCCTGAAATTTCCTTTGCTGATATAGAGCTTCCATAATCAATGTGCATATCCTTAAAGGAGGAGTAATTACAGAAAGTTTGCCAGAGTCTGTAAGTGATTGTTAATTGTAAAATTAAGTTTTCAGTAAAGCATTAATCTTCTTTCAATATTTTGTCAAGAATTATTGATCTGGTGTTTGTGAGGAGGAAGGGGCTGTGCATTTCTTATTGAATGTAACTTGACTTGGTTATATGTCCACTGTTGGTCACTTGTTACCAAATGTTGATCTTCATAATAGCAATAAAAACAGCAATTTTCTCTTTTTCTGGACATATGTTTTGACATAATTACGATAAAAAACTAATTTTGTTTTCTCTCTTTATTATGATAATATGTTCTAGGATATGTTTAATGATATTGCAAATATGCCCAAACCAAACCATCTCATCTGCTTTTGTTGTTTCATAAAGTTGGATAGTGGTCTGTTGTTTATCACAGGGTAGGATATTTGTAGTGACTTTCATGGCCCAGGACATACTTTTATAGGGAGCGGTACTTGCATGTTTGTTCTTTTTTTATGACTGGTTCCTTACCCCACAAATTTACTTAGGTGGCAGTGCTGCTGATTTGTATTCTGGAGGTGCTCGCTTAAATCTCAACCAGGACACTTACTCTCTTGACTGAGAATTTTTTGTGTTTCCTCCTCCTCTCCAGGCAAATGCCAGGATGTTATCTCAAATTAGGTCATGACTACTTCTTTCCCAAAGCTTTCCAGTTCATTATTTACCATAACATGGAGATAGGGACTAGCACTGTTGATTGGGCTCCACTAAGTGGGTTTCAACTAAAGATGGAGACACAGTCCAATTTCCAAAAGTTATGTGTTTTAAATAAAAAGAGGACAATGGATAATCTCTGGGAACACAATAATTGTACCATAATCATACCATTTAACACAGTGTAGTCCAGGTTACTGGCAGCAACATTAAATAAACCGTGAATATACAAAAAAGAAAAGTCCCTGACCTCTGTCATAGATTATTTTTATCTCATGTTGCTTTAGTAGTATCAAATAGAGTTTTAAAGTAAAAGTGAATTCATTCCTGTGCTTAATTAACCACCATGTCATAACACCTTGGTACTTGATGGAGGAGAATGGTCAGCTTCATGCTCCAGGCACTTGACTCCAAGAGAAGAAACTCTTGGCACCCACTGGATAGGAGTCTGGGTGGGCCCCAGAGCCAATCCTGATGCTGTGGAGAAGAGAAATGTATCTTGCCTATACTGTGAAACCTGGGTCATGGTAGAGTTAAAGCCCTGCAGTTCTTCATTTGGTAAAAAGTAGATTTGTGACTTTACCAAATAAGGAGCAGCACCATGGTTACAACAATGTCCCTGTAGAAATCCAGCATATTATTCCTACAGTCCATTTGTATTGCCAAAGAGACAAACCTGCAGTAAACACATTTTGAATAAATATTGAAATATTGATGTATTTGATTTTTCAATTGACCTATTCCTTTCAGCTGCACTATGGCCCTGGGGTTGACACAACCTGTAACAGAAATGAGTTCCAGGAATCTTCCTGGGGGTGAAGTGCAGCTGGTGCATGAGACTGGCAGCCCCAGAGCCATCTGTGAGCCAATTGTCTAGAAAGTATGGGAGCCTCGATGTCTCACAACCGTGTGGGCCTCCATGGCCTGTTACAGGGATAACTTTAACTTTATATGGTGGAACTAAATCTACCTGTATATTTGATTTACAGGTGAATCAGGCTGTTACCTTATTCTGAGAGCTACCAGTTGTGACATATGCTACATGACTAAATGCGAGCCCCTGTACCCCTTCAGAAATTTGAGACTACTAGTTAGAATTTAATGGAGGAAAAGTTGTAATTGTAAATCTGTAGCCTTTAACTTCCGTGCTAGTGTGTATTATAAGAAAAACTGTAGGGTATTGAAGTTTGCTTCAGTACTCTGGGATTATGTAAGTTGGAGACCTGAAACAAAGCCCAAACCAAAGGTCTAAGTTGTGTTACATGTAATGTGCTGCCTCATCAGGCCTGTCACACACATTCAGGAGTGATGATAGATGAGTATGGAACATTGGTGGTAAAATTATTGCCTGTCAACAGACTGAAATATGGTAGATTTTAGAAGTTCCTTCTGTGACACTGGAACAAATTTTTGTTTCCTACCAGCCCAGATACATCATATTTCTTGGATGGTTCACATGTTACCAGTTGGTTATACCACTCTTTGATTAAATGCCAATATTTACAAGCAATATGGTAGGAATTATATTTGTACATATTCCGCAGCTGGCTGTATGATGAACTGTGCCTACAGGTAGGTACATACATACATACATATACATTTGCGTTTCAGATTATTCACAAATGTGCACAGGCACAGAATATAAAACATGTCAACAAGCCAACAAGACA